>NW_019943821.1:0-46793 GCF_002910315.2 Salvelinus sp. IW2-2015
TATGGTAAGATGCCCATATATATAATAATATCTGTCGATGTACAGTACAACCGAGTATTTCGACAGAAAAGCCACACGGTGCCCGTTATTGTTATATTCAACTTTGCGAATGGACGGTTCTCAAATGCCAACTGGTGGTAGATGCTGTCTGAATAGTTGAATTGACGCGGATAGGTTGGGCACCACTGTTTTTCCTCTGTAGGCGTCTACTATACACGGCTCACGATTGTACAAAACGCTTATAGACCAGTGTTCCCCAAACGCGTTGCGGTTGCCGGCGCTCGATTTCTTTGAGTTGTCAGTGCACCCAAAGGCTTGGCGCACTGCCGCTGTGCTGTTTTCGCTTTATTTGCTGGCGTACATTTCAGCGGAAAACACCCAAAAAGCTCTAATTGAATGATACAGCTTTTAAAACGCTTTGGAAACACTGCCAGGAGCGTAACGACACAGTCGCACGCACAACACATATACGACATCACACACTGGAAGCAGAGACTCCTCAATCTCCCCCCAGTCTGACAGTGGAAACACACACGGGACCACCACACACACACACAGGCCTGTCACAAGGGAGCGTGGAACAGAAAGCCGCGATCAGTATCTACCACTCCTGTCTGTCAATGTTGCTGCTCATCCTGTTCCCTCCCCAGTAGTGTCTGAAATGTTTCCAGAGTCAGTCTGGAGCGTATATCTACTGAATTCTAGACCTGAGGATACAGCGCTTGCTAGCAAGCTCTTAGACGAGCAAGGAATTTTGTTGTATGTTGCCCATCACCCTTAGCTGTCAGGGGTAGTGACACATGAACCCCCTAGCAACATAAAGACAGACGAGGCTAAGTGTTGTCGTGTTGTGTGTGTGTGTGTGTGTGTGTGTGTGTGTGTGTGTGTGTGTGTGTGTGTGTGTGTGTGTGTGTGTGCGCGCGCGCACATCTAGACAGGAAAACATCTTCATCAAAATAGTCTCTCTCCTCACCCCCCCAACTTGAATTAAAGGCGCAGACCTGCTGTTTTCCCTTGAGCAACGTATTTGAAAGAATAATCAAATGTACACTCGGCAAGGGAGGCTGCAAATTGGAAGATCTTGGCAGATTTGAACTGCGTTGCCTCCTCATTATGTATGATGACGTCACTGCCGAGTCTACCGATTTAAGCCAGATACTGCAGTGCACGTGTCGAACTCATTCAATTGAGGAGCCGAGTGTCTGCGCGTTTACGCTCCTCCCTTGTACTGAATTGATGAATTCAGGTCACTAGTTAGTCAGGAACTCCCCTCGCCTGGTTGCCTAGGTCTTAACTGAAAGGAAAAACCTAAAACCACCAGATCCTCCATGGAATGAATTTGACCGCTCTGCTGAAGTGTTATTAAGATGCTATATACATGTGGACGTGTTCATGTTCCTGTTGGGATAATGGTGTCTGTGACTTGTGGTGTCCCCTCCTCGCTGCGTTCTGTGTGTGTGTACAGTATTGTCAGTGACCTGCGTCTCATTGAGGGGACAGTACAGAGCAGAGGCGAGGACGTCCTCTGTGACGAGCACTGTTAAGGCCGACTGTGTGTAACGACGACGCGCTCTCTCAGATTTTTAAGAGGGATAAACAAATGATTGGCGATTTACACACAGATGAAGAAAAATGATTTGTTAAAGTACAACGCGAAATCAAGATAAATGGCTGATGGGCAGAGAAGTTACTGGGATGAGGCTTTACGTGGAATATCCAGATCTTATTTGGGGTTTTGAATTTGAAGGAGTTGAAG
Organism: Salvelinus sp. IW2-2015; assembly: GCF_002910315.2. Classification (NCBI taxonomy): domain Eukaryota; kingdom Metazoa; phylum Chordata; class Actinopteri; order Salmoniformes; family Salmonidae; genus Salvelinus; species Salvelinus sp. IW2-2015. The sequence goes on from NW_019943821.1 coordinate 1,757, forward strand.
CTGTCCCAGTGCCTGAGGTGTTCTGGGAGACTGTTCCACAAAAAAAAAACGGACCTCTGTAGGAGATGGGAAATTGACCTAGTCGTGTATGGAAACGGGGGGTGTGGAAACTCTGTGGCAGTAGTTGTGGACCCCTCTTCTCTCCACATTCCCCTCCCTCCATACCGTCTCTCCCCCTCTGCTGTGTTTCTCTTAGCCATTCTGGTGAGTATCACAATCGCTGCGGGTTGCCACATGCTTTAATCACATGCATGAGCCCTATTGCCCAAACTGATTGCATTTATATGGCGTTCCTCCGCGAGGGATGCTGAAAATACTCTAGTCACATTCCCTGTGTCCACAGGCCTGGCTGAGAGCTGTGTGTGTGTGTGTGTCCATGGTAACCAGGCAACAGTGTCAAACATCGGCGCCCATGCCCAATTTACATCGCTCTGAAGGCGCATGAAACCATATGCTTCTTTTTTAAGGGAAAACAGCTAGTGAAATACAGACTACGCACACACTCTGCCCCGCCTCACTGGAGTCTAAACTGCTGACTGTGCCATAGCTTTTACGTACATTCGTCCGTGGTGTTCGCCTTTTGAATGTCTCGCTCTCCCTCCACCACTCCCGCTCCAGCCAGCCACCACACCCCCCTCCACCCCACCGCGGTACACATACAGCTGGGCGGAGCCAAGAGAGAAGGTACAGGCTATGCTATGGTTGTAATTGCTATGCTGTTAGCATTAGCAACATGCTATGCTGCTGCTAGCGTAGTGCCCGCCACATGCCAGCTAAATCCTGTAGAATGGCTGAGAGGCAGGAACCTGGAGATGGTTAAACACAGTGATCAGCCCAGCCCACATTCCTCACTATCGCTGCGTCCAAAATTGCACCCTATTCCCTATACTTTTGATCTAAGCCCTTAGGGCCGTTCGGGACGCAGTCACGTTCTACCCACCTCGCTGTCCCCTAAGTAACCTGCTAAAGGTAGGGGTCGCCCTGAACCACAGATCTAGGTTCAGATTTACCCTCGTTCTTCATCTCACCCGTTAGGGAGATTGATGGAATAATAGCTGATCCTGTATAAGTGGTTAAGAGCAGCTCCCACAAACTGAACACAACCAGGACATCTGTTTTATCCTCTATCCTTCTCCTCTCCTTCCTTCCTCATCCCCCCTCTATTTTTTCTTTCCTTCTCTCTCCCTGAATTGGGTTAGTCCATGGCAGTATAAGACATCTGTCTTCCCTACTACTTACTGAAGCTACATCCCATTTAGAATACACTGTTTAGTAAGAACGAATGCAGTAAGCAACATACTAGGCTCATCCTACTGATAATGTGTCATCTAACGCATAATTACGTTGATTCCCGCCATTCTTTCATTTTGGTACAGCGCGTCCCCTCAGCTGATTACCAGCCCCCTCAGCTGATTACCAGCTAGCTGTTGTCAAACACACGTGGATCTCGAAAAGCAGAAATTGAGTATGACATCCTGGCATTTTTAAAGCGTAGTACATTTTCGATATGTCACACTATAAAACGTTCTATTTTTGCATACCCAAAATGCCTACTATTTAGAACGCGAGTACGGGTATTCGGACACGGCCCATGTGTCGTTCTCCCTGCCACAGCTGGCCACTTGTATCAATGTACAGCTCCAGGGGGACGGCAGGCGGGCAGGGGAACAGGACAAACTGCCAGCTAGGGATGAGGACTGTCCAAACTGGTCACATCAGGCCAGAGCAGGGCCCAAAATTCAGACTTGGTCTCATACTATACTGTCAAAATGATTTATTCACATCTGTGTGCTATACAATAGCCTGCACATCTACATGGATACATTATCTGAAAATAGTTGGCTACTGTAACTATCTTAGCCACCCTGAGTCACTACAATAACTTCACTCTCATTTTTTTACTGGTTTGCATTTGGCTGGTGTTTTATGGCTGTGAAATCATGCTGGGCAGCTGTGTTCATTTTCCACGGGTCATATCTGGTTCTCTGAGGTCATCTGGAATCTGCTCTCTCTGTCCGTCCTCATTCTCATGTTGTATTTATGCTGGTAACCACTAGCCATTTTATAATAGCAATAAGGCACCTCAGAGGTTTGTGGTATATGGCCAATATACCACGGCTAAGGCCTGTATCCATAAAAAAACAGAACAAAAATATAAACACAACATGCAACAATTTCAAGGATTTTACTGACTTATAGTTCATATAAGGAAATCAGTCAATCTAAATAAATCTATGGATTTCACATGGGTGGGCCTGGGAGGGCATCGGCCCACCCAATCAGAATGAGTTTTTCCCCCACAAAAGGGCTTTATTACAGAAAGAAATACTACTGCGTTTCATCAGCTGTCCGGGTGGCTGGTTTCTGATGATCCCACAGGTGAAGAAGACAGAAGTGGAAGTCCTGGGCTGGCGTGGTTACATGTAGTCTGCGGTTGTGAGGCCGGTTGGACACACTGCCAAATTCTCTAAAATTACGTTGTAGGTGGCTTATGGTAGAGAAATTAACATTACATTATCTGGCAACAGCTCTGGTGGACATTCCTGCAGTCAGCATGTCAATTGCACGCCCCCTGTGGCATTGTGTTGTGTGACTGAACTGCACATTTTAGTTGCCTTTATTTCTCCCCAGCACCAAGTGCACCTGTGTAATGATCATGCTGTTTAATCAGCTTCTTGAGATGCCACACCTGTCAGGTGGATGGATTATCTTGGCAAAGGAGAAATGCTCACTAACAGAGAAATAAGCATTTTGTGCATATGTAAAATGTCTGGGATCTTTTATTTCAGCTCATGAAACAAACACTTTACATGTTGCGTTTAGATTTTTGTTCAGTAATATATATCATTTAGCAGACGCTTCTATCCAAAGTGACTTACATTCATGCGTTGCATACATTTTACCTACGAGTGGTCCTGAGAATCGAACCCACTATACTGGTGTTATGCTCTACTAACTGAGCTACTGTAAAGACCACTCTCTGTCCGTCCTCATTCTCATGTTACAATCATAAGGTCCATTACAGCTCTGAAAGCCATTACTTAGCTTTTGCCCATTTTATAGTTTGAGTACAGCACATTTTTATAATTGACTCTCTATAGGAAGATAGAGAGATTAGTATAGAGATCGTTGAGCTGGTCGGCTTGTTCATATCGAGTGAGGGAGGGCGGTATCTTTTATGTTTTTCCCGCTATGGAAGCTTCTGCTGATTTAGACCATATTGTGAAAGTTATTGTAGATGATGTTTTCAGATGTTAAATTAGATGTTCACTATTTAGCTGAGCAATACGCCATGATAGTGGAGACACTGAAAACGCACCGTTTTTTTTCAATGTGTGCCGTGCACGTCTTAAAAAGCGCGTGAGTGTTTGTGTGTATGTGTATATGTGTAAAGTTAATTCCCTGAAGTCTAGACAGAGAGAGACGCTGAGACTGAGAAAAATAACTGCCCTCTGACTGCAGCCTAGGGAGAGAGACAAAGAGAGATAAGAGAGAGAAACTGGTGTCAAACTAACATTTGCTAAGCTGCGGGTTGCTATGGCGATGGGCACCATGTGACCACGGTGATGGTATTCACACAGAGTGGGGAAACTGTTGAGAGAGAGAGAGAGCGCAGGCGAGAGATTCTTGAAAAGCAGAGAGTTGAGATTACAATGCATTTGATAAAATATTGATGCTCCTAGGCAGAGAGAGTGATGGGATGTGTGTGGAGGGGGGAGGGCTCAAAAACAAGGTTGTGAAAGAAAGGGCCTATTGGATATTTAAGGATTTTAATGGTTTTATTTATATTTTCTCTCACCGACCCAATCATTCTATCTCTCTCTCGCTTTAAGTATTCACATTCTTTGATATGGCAAGCTTAAATAATGTAAGTTCCGGAGTAAAAATGTGCTTAAGATGCATGGACTCTGCAATCTAAGTGTTTAACATTTTGTTTTAGAAGGACTACCTCGTCCCTAAACCTCACACGTACCATTGTCTGTAAGTTCCCTCAGTCGAGCAGTGAATTTCAAACACAGATTCAACCACGAAGACCAGAGAGGTTTTCCAATACCTCACAAAGAAGGGCACCTTCTTTGGGTGGTGTATCAATACACTCATTCACTACAAAGATACTTCCTAACGCCGTTGCTGGAGAGGAAGGATTTCACCATGAGGCCAATGGTGACTTTAAAACAGTTAGAGTTTAATGGCTGTGACAGGAGAACTGAGGATTGATCGATAACATTGTAGTTACTCCGCGATAAATGTTAGAGTGAAAAGGAAACGTGTACAGAATACAAATATTCCAAAACATGCACCCTGTTTGCAACAAGGCACTAAAGTAAAACTGCGGCAAAGAAATTAACTTTATGTCCTGAATACAAAGCGTTATGTTTGAGGCAAATCCAACACATCACTGAGTACCACTTTTCATATTTTCAAGCATGGTGGTGGCTGCGTCATGAGTATGCTTGTAATCAGCAAGGACTAGGTAGTATTTTTTTTTTGTTGATAAAAAGACACAGAATAGCGCATAGGGCTAAGCTCAGGGGAAATCTTATAGGAAAACCTGGTTCAGTCTGCTTTCCAACAGAAACTGGGAGACAAATTCATCTTTCAACAGAACAATAACCTAAAACACAAGACAAATATACACTGGAGTTGCTTACCAAGGCGACATAGAATGTTTCTCGGTGGCCTAGCTACGGTTTTGACTTAATCGGCATGAAAATCTATGGCAAGACTTGAAAATGGCTGTCTAGCAATGATCAACAACCAACCTGACAGAGCTTGAACAATTTTTAAAAGAATCATGTGCAAATATTGTACAATCCAGGTGTGCAAATCTCTTAGACTTACCCAGAAATACTCACAGCTGTAATCGCTGCAAAGGTGATTCTAACATTGACTCGGGTGTGAATACTTATGTAAATGAGATATTTCTGTATTTATTTTTCAAGAAATTAACAAACATTTCTAAAAACATGTTTTCACTTTGTCATTATGGGGTATTGCATGTAAAAATATCAATTTAATCCATTTTGAATTCAGGCTGCAACACAACAAAATGTGGAATAAGTCAAGCGGTATGAGTACGTTCTGAAAGAGAAAGGGGATACCTAGTCATTCGCACAACTGAATGCATTCAACCGAAATGTGTCTTCTGCATTTAACCCGACCCCTCTGAATCAGTCTGGTTGTAGTTATCTAATAGGTCTTCGCTGGTTGCTACATAGAGCCAATCATATGATATTATGTGTTAACACACCTCCGGTTTATGTGCTATAAAATGGCTGTTCCTTTTCTTATGCTAGTTATGGTGTAACTTATCCAGAGCTGTCTTTAGGACGAAATGTTTCTGTATTTTAAACATCTGGATGGCAGTGCTGGGTTTTCACCAGCTGCAATGAGCTGTAAAATCAGAGGCATAGTTTGTAGGCTTATTTTCCATTTGGGGGGTGTTATGCAAATTCGATGTAAATGAAGCCCCCATCAGTTAAATACATGTTGATTACGGTTGGGCTTGGTTCAGTGTGGCTTTGTGATAAGTAGTCCGTCTCTGGGTGTAAAAGAAAGCTAACAAGTGTTGGTATTTTACGAGGGGTAGTGATCTGGCTTTGTCAGTAGTAAATATGAATCTTCTGCCTTTTTGGAGCAGGGGGACGTGGCACACCTACTAGCAGCCCTGAATAGAGCGGCTGATAAGGCGACGTCTTTCACTTGACAAGAAGACACATCGCACTCCTACACTTTATTTAGGAGTATCTGTCATCTTGTTAAAAAAAAAAGTTTGTTGTACTCTTTTGATATTGATTCCTGCATTGTTGGGTAGTTAAGTTAATAATTTCACTGTACATTTCACTGTACTTTCAGTGTACTAGTGTCAGGTCTCTGCTTCTTTTAGTAAGAGCTTATTGAGGCACACAGTGTTCATGTCACTCTATGGAAAAGTGAAACTTGAAGAGGAGATTCGAGGACTTGAACCAATGCTGAATTCCAAATCCTTATTATTGCCTCTTCTCTTTCTGCCTCTCACACAGTCAATCTCAATTTCCCCATTAAAAAAAACCACACGGCTTATTAAATTCTCCCCTGACCGGCTGATGAACTCAATTCCCTTGTTGCCTACTTTGAATTATTTCTCACATCTGTGCCCCCATCTACCTTCTTCTTCACTCTCCTCCTATGAGCACAAGATGTTGAAAATGTCTTTAATCAAATTTTGCTCGCTGGGCCTAGATAACATAGAACGGGACTAGGCCACTGGGGTAATTTGGGGTTAGAATTTTAGCAGTACAAAATCCTAAAGGTTTGGGGTTGCGTTTTATCCTTTTAACCTCAGCAAGAAAATATCTACCTTATTTATACTTGACCCTCTTAGCACGCTTGTGAATAACTGTTGTTGTTAATTTGTTGGTGGTTATTTATTTATTTTCGATGGAAATGAATGCATATTAATAATGTTGTCATGGCAACCCTGGATCAGATCAAATAACTGGATAAAGGATTCCTCCCAATTTATGATATGAATAATACATGTGAAACTCCATGACGTTGTGCGTGTGTGTGTGCACGACCCCGTTTCAAATATTTAAACCTCATCCCTCTGAAAGCAGAACGCATCTCAAAACACGCCCCTACCTCTCCAGACCTGCCCGGACACCTATCTAATGCACTAATGCAGGACGGGAGGTTATGAAAAATACATTGCCCTGTTAAATATAAATCACCCGAGTAGCACTAAAATACACCCCACCTAACCGCTTTCTGGAGCACCCTCACCACTGCTCTCCACACCCACAAGTTGCCAGCGTAGCAGGGCACACCAACACCACCCAGAAGTATGTCCTCGCTGCCAGAGGGAATTTGGCTGGCTGCAGAGGGAGGAGAGAGGCCTTAAATGCGCACATACACACACACACATGCTCTCTCCTCTCTCTATCGCACACACATTAAACCAGATAGACTTTATTAGGTTGGATGATAAGCCAGTGAGAAGCCATGAGGGTGTGTGTTTGTATCAGCGGGCCGTATATAACACCACCCCTGTCTGTCTGGTTATTGGAGACGTCTCCTTCCGCCCTGTTAGTGCCTTGGCCGCCTGGCTCTCCTTTTAGATCCGGGTAGAAGTCTGTATGCCTGTTAGCACAGATTTAGGATCAGCTTACTCTTCCTGTAGTCTTATCCTTAACCATTAGTGGTGAAAATGCTAAACTGACCTTAAATAATTTTCTAGAGCAGGGGTTCCCAAACTTTTTCACTCGGGGGGGGCCCCCCTTCCAGCATTGGGGAACATCCTGCGCGTACACATGCCATATCTATTTTTCTGGGCAAAAGCACTGTTCATAACGCAAAAGCACTGTTCACACCGGGTGCGCTCCCCACAGTTTGGGAACCACTGTTCTAGAGGAAATGTCTTCTCTATGGGAAACCTTTTGTGGTGTAAACTTTGTGTGTTGGTGAGTGTCGAACTGACCTATGACCTTTTGTCTTCTCTTGGCAGGTGTTCACCACGTACTCCAACGAGGACTACGACCGGCGTAATGATGACGTGGACCCCATGGCGGCGTCGGCTGAGTACGAGCTGGAGAAAAGGGTGGAGAGACTGGACCTCTTCCCTGTGGAATTAGAGAAAGGTAAATGGCTCTGCATGGCTCAGTCGGTAGAGCCTGGCGCGTGCGACACCAAGGGCTGTGGGTTCGATTCCTGCTGGGGCCAACCATACGTAAAATGTATTTCAAATCAAATGTATTTATATAGCCCTTCGTACATCAGCTGATATCTCAAAGTGCTGTACAGAAACCCAGCCTAATACCCCAAACAGCAAGCAATGCACGGTGGCTAGGAAAAACTCCCTAGAAAGGGAGTTTTTAGCACGTCCGGTGAACAGGTCAGGGTTCCATAGCCGCAGGCAGAACAGTTGAAACTGGAGCAGCAGCAAGGCCAGGTGGACTGAGGACAGCAAGGAGTCATCATGCCAGGTAGTCCTGACGCATGGTCCTAGGGCTCAGGTCCTCCGAGAGAGAGAAAGAAGGAGAGAATTAGAGAGAGCATACTTAAATTCACACAGGACACCGGATAAGACAGTAGAAGTCCTCCAGATATAACAAACTGACCCTAGCCCCCCGACACATTAACTACTGCAGCATAAATACTGGAGGCTGAGACAGGAGGGGTCAGGAGACACTGTGGCCCCATCCGATGATACCCCCGGACAGGGCCAAACAGGAAGGATATAACCCCACCCACTTTGCCAAAGCACAGCCCCCACACCACTAGAGGGAAACCTTCAACCACCAACTTACCATCCTGAGACAAGGCCGAGTATAGCCCACAAAGATCTCCGCCACGGCACAAACCCTTTTTAAATGTAACCTTTATGGTTAGCAGATGTTATTGTGTTTGTAGAGAAATGCTTGTGCTTCTAGTTCCGATATTACTTGGTAGATAGTGCAGCAAGATCTAACAATTCCACAACAAATGCCTAATGGAATGGAATGGAATGGAATAAGAATATATAAATAAACTCAGCAAAAAAGAAATGTCCTCTCACTGTCAACTGCGTTTATTTTCAGCAAACTTAACATGTGTAAATATTTGTATGAACATAACAAGATTCAACAACTGAGACATAAACTGAACAAGTTCCACAGACATGTGACTAACAGAAATTGGATAATGTGTCCCTGAACAAAGGGGGAGTCAAAATCAAAAGTCAAAGTCAGTATCTGGTGTGGCCACCAGCTGCATTAAGTAATGCAGTGCATCTCCTCCTCATGGACTGCACCAGATTTGCCAGTTCTTGCTTTGAGATGTTTCCCCACTCTTCTACCAAGGCACCTGCAAGTTCCCGGACATTTCTGGGGGGAATGGCCCTAGCCCTCACCGTCCAATCCAACAGGTCCTAGACGTGCTTAATGGGATTGAGATCCGGGCTCTTCGCTGGCCATTGCAGAACATTGACATTCCTGCCTTGCAGGAAATCACGCACAGAACGAGCAGTATGGCTGGTAGCATTGTCATGCTGGAGGGTCATGTCAGGATGAGCGTGCAGGAAGGGTACCACATGAGGAGGAGGATGTCTTCCCTGTAACACACAGTGTTGAGATTGCCTGCAATGACAACAAGCTCAGTCCGATGATGCTGTGACACACCGCCCCAGACCATGACGGACCCTCCACCTCCAAATTGAACCCGCTCCAGAGTACAGGCCTCGGTGTAACGCTCATTCCTTCGAAGATAAACGCGAATCCGACTATCACCACTAGTGAGACCGAAACCGCGACTCGTCAGTGAAGAGCACTTTTTGCCAGTCCTGTCTGGTCCAGCGACTGTGGGTTTGTGCCCGTAGGCGACGTTGTTGCCGGTGATGTCTGGTGAGGACTTGTCTTACAACAGGCCTACAAGCCCTCAGTCCAGCCTCTCTCAGCCTATTGCAGACAGTCTGCGCACTGATGGAGGGATTGTGCGTTCCTGGTGTAACTCAGGCAGTTGTTGTTGCCATCCTGTACCTGTCCCGCAGATGTGATGTTCGGCTGTACCAATCCTCATCAGGTGTTGTTACACGTGGTCTGCCGCTGACAGGCGACGAGCTATCCATCATGTCTCCCTGTAGCGCTGTCTTAAGCGTCTCACAGTACGGGCATTGCAATTTATTGCCCTGGCCACATCTGCAGTCCTCATGCCTCCTTGCAGCATGCCTAAGGCACATTCACGCAGATGAGCAGGGACCCTGGGTATCTTTCTTTTGGTATTTTTCAGAGTCAGTAAAAAGGCATCTTTAGTGTCCTAAGTTTTCATAACTGTGACCTTAATTGCCTACTGCCTGTAAGCTGTTAGTGTCTTAACGACCGTTCCACAGGTGCATGATGATTCATTGTTTGTGGTTCATTGAACAGTCATGGGAAATGGTGTTTAAACCCTTTACAATAAAGATCTGTGAAGTTATTTGGATTTTTACGAATTATCTTTGAAAGACAGTGTCCTGAAAAAGGGAACGTCCCTTTCAAAAAAAATCCAATTAACTCTTTTTTTTTGCTGAGTTTATATGCATGAGCAATGACAGAGCGGCATAGGCTAAGATGCAATAGATAGTATAGAATATACACTTCCGTTCAAAGTTTGGGGTCATGACTATTGTAGCTGGAATATTTTAAAATGTTATTATTATATATATTTTTTTATGGAATATCTACATAGGCGTACAGAGGCCCATTATCAGCAACCATCACTCCTGTGTTCCAATGGCACGTTGTGTTAGCTTATCCAAGTTGATCATTTTAAAAGGATAATTGATCATTAGAAATCCCTTTTGCAGTTATGTTAGCAAAGCTGAAAAACTGTTGTGCTGATTTATATAAGCAATACAACTGGCCTACTTTAGACTAGTTAAGTATCTGGAGCATCTGCATTTGTGGGTTCGATTACAGGCTCAAAATGGCCAGAAACAAAGACCTTTCTTATGAAACTCATCAGTCTATTCTTGTTCTGAGAAATGAAGGCTATTCCATGTGAGAAATTGCCAAGAAACTTGAGATAGAAGTCTCTCGGTCCCAGCTTTGATGTACCTGTACTGACCTCGCCTTCTGGATGGTAGCGGGGTGAACAGGCAGTGGCTCGGTTGGTTGTTGTCCTTGATGATCTTTTTGGCCTTCCTGTGACATTGGGTGCGGTAGGTGTCCTGGAGGGCAGGTAGTTTGCCCCTGGTGATGCGTTGTGCAGGCCGCACCACCCTCTGGAGAGCCTTGCGGTTGTGGGCGGTGCAGTTGCCATAATAACCATTATATGAAGTAAATTTGGAGTCACCCGATAATATGGTGTGTGGTCCTCCCATTACAACCTGGGAAACCATGCAGTTTATTAGGCTACAGATTAAATAAGTTATGATGAACTTCAGAGTGGTGAAAGTTCACGGTGAAGAGCTTGATGCTGCTTTCCAATAGATATTGCACTGTACCTATCTGCGAGCTGCTGGCTAGAGCACATGGGCCACGACCAGAGTATTGTTGTCCTTGTTGATCTTTTTGGCCTTCCTGTGACATCGGATGTTGTAGGTGTCCTGGAGGGCAGGTAGTTTGCCCCCGGTGATGCATTGTGCAGACCGCACCACCCTCTGGAGAGCCCTGCAGTTGTGGGTGGTGAAGTTGCCGTACCAGGCGGTGATACAGCCCGACAGGATGCTCTCAATTGTGCATCTGTAAAAGTTTGTGAGGATTTTGGGTGACAAGCCACATTTCTTCAGCCTCCTGACTAGGCAAGTCCGTTAAGACCAAATTCTTATTTATAATGACTGCCTACCCCGGCCAAACTCGGACGACGCTGGGCCAATTTGCGCCACCCAATGGGACTCCCAATCACGCACGGATGTGATACAGCCTGGAATCAAACCAGAGTCTGTAGTGACGCCTCTTGCACTGAGATTTAAATATATATTTCACCTTTATTTAACCAGGCAGATGCAGTGCCTTAGACCGCTGCGCCACTACGCTCCACACGACTGTCGCTTTGGAGTTCAATAGCATAAACTAGTACAACAGAAAGACGACTAGAGAGAGAATTAACTGTAAACATTTAACTGTAACTATTAAAGTTACAACTAGTAGCTAAACATTTTCAGTGAAGTCTGTAGTTCCCATTAAATTGCTTCAACTAGCTAGTTGAAGTCTTTGAGTAACCTTTACTCTTTTTCTCACAAATCTGCTAGCCACATATATTTACATGACGAGCAAACACATTAGTGGTCACTAAGTGCTTAGTGGTCGCTAATGAATTCAGAGTCGCCCGTTATCTCCTTATTGGATTTATATTACACTAGATTAGCCGTGGCTAATTGGGTTCTAATATGGATAATGGCGTAGTAGTTTTAGCTAGCTACTGTATCTTTAAGTCAAGGTCCCCCATTTTTATTCCATTTATTTCCTTACGTCTGGAAGGTAACATATTTATGAGGTTAGAGTTCAAGTGGGCCTTCTCGCTTCAGCAAACAAAGGAAAGGAGGGGTGCTCAACAACGACAAAAATCATGAGAATGGCTTACCAAGAAAAACTTCCAAAAGGACTAATTCAAGGTAAAAAAAAAAAAAGGAGTTGAAGCACTAAAACAAAAAAGAGCAGAGATTTATTTATTTTTTCTCTCACTTTAATCCATTGTACAGGATGCAAACAGGTGACTGACGTTTCGACGTCAATCTGACGTCTTCCGCGGAGTGACCTGACCATTGCACTTAGCTCCTATTTCTAGCTGAGTGGCCCATTGAGACACAACAATGGGTCCTGTACAATGAATTAAAGTGAGCAAAAATAAATCTCTGCCTTTTTTTGTTGAGTGCTCCAACTCCTTTTTACCTTGAATTAGACATTTTTAAACGTTTTTCTTGGTAAGCCATTCTCATATTCATGAGGTTATTGTAGTATTTGATTAAATACAATTTCCCCATCTCCTATCCCCTCCTCTCCACAGATGGGGACGGTCTGGGGATCAGCATCATCGGCATGGGTGCCGGGGCTGACATGGGTCTGGAGAAACTGGGCATCTTCGTCAAGACGGTCACTGACGGAGGAGCTGCGCACCGAGATGAAAGGTTCTGAACAATCTGTGTTTCAGCAGTGTATCTCAAAATTGTGTTTTTCCCTTGCTCCTCGTCCTCTTTTCCCATTGTTCACTATCACTCTCCCCCCCGTGCAGGATCCAGGTGAATGACCTGATCGTGGAGGTGGACGGGACCAGTTTGGTGGGCGTGACCCAGGCCTTTGCTGCCTCCGTCCTCAGGAACACCACCGGCACTGTCAAGTAAGAACCCTCACTCAATAGCTGTCAATAAACACTAGGTTTCAACATCAAGCTATTGTTACAGTATATATTGTGTATTTACTGCACTCTGGTCAAATATGTTCAACAGTACCCTGACAAAATCTGTTATGAGAAACTAAGCATGCGATTGGAAGGAAGGGGGTCTAAGATACAGAACTTTATGAAGACTGGTGATAGGGAACCAAACACACTATTGCTCCCAAGTACCATAACTCCACCTCCCTTCAGACCAGTTCACAATTGGGATCCCCCTCTCCCCATTCCCCCCTAGGGCTAGGCGGTATACTGTATTTTATGATATACAGTATTGATGGAGGGACAGATTTGGGTTTTTACTTGACCTTCGATACGCGTTATTTGAATGTTTGGTTTGTTAAATGTGATACGCCATGTCTAATGTCAATTTTTAATAGTTTATTTCGCTACTTGAGTCATCTCTCTCCACTCTTTCTCTCCATGCCACTTTCCACACAGACCTAGCCACGCCCCCTGTCACTCAAGGAGCGCATTTGATGTTCCTCGACCAAGAGACACTTGCGTTCAGTCTGCATGGTCAATGCAGCACATGCAACAATGTTGATGACAACAATGCTGTTTTCACTTTGCTTCTTCATATAAATCCACTAGCATTCCATATTGACACTATTCGTTTGTGTTTCTTATATCAGCAAACAGCTAGTTTGTATTTTTAGCAAGTTGCCCTAAATCTTGTTGAGACGCTAATGTTAGCCCGCTAACTAATAGCTAGCCTAGCTTAATACATGTACTGATTAAGAGCAAACGTAGCTAGCTAATACAGCCGGAATAATACCAGTAATGGTGTAGACCTAAATTCAGCATGTTGTTTGTTGCAACAGTACCGTGCTTCTAAATCAAAGGGGAATATATGCAAAGCAAGAATGTTAGCTACATGAAGTAGCTAAGAGAAAACATTCAATGTAGCCAAAGCTGATAGGGTCCCCTAGGAAACACTTATCAATACTTTAGTTCTTAACCTGTCACAATAACTCCTCCCTTGCATTTTAATTCGTTGTCATTTCAAACAACACTGTATTCAAAGTGCCCACTATTATATTCTAGCTATAGAATTAGAATAGTCATTCTATTTCCATGATTCCAACAGTTTTGCTCTAATTCGCAAGCCAAATCGCAATTGCAACATTTGGTTAAAAATAAATCCTAGATTATTTGCGCATATCGTGCAACCCTACGTGGCAGTGTGGAAATTATCTCAATTGAGTAGTGGTGTAAAGTACCTAAGTAAAAATACTTTCAGGTACTACTTAAGTTATATATATTTTTTTGTATCTTTACTCTTTTTATTTTTGACTACTTTTACTTTTACTTCACTACATTCCCAAAGAAAATACTGTACTGTTTACTCCATACATTTTCCCTGACACTTAAGAGTACTCGTTACATTTTGAATGCTTCGCAGGACAGGAAAATGGTCCAATTTACGCACTTGTGAAGAGAACATCCCTGGTCATCTACTGCCTCTGATCTGGAGGACTCACTAAATACAAATGCTTTGTTTATAAATTATATCAGAGTTTTGGAGTGGGCCCCTGGATATCCGTAAATAAAAAGAAAATGGTGCCATCTGGTTTACTTAATATAAGGAATTTGAAATGATTTATACTTTTACTTGTGATACTTAAGTACATTTTATCAATTACATTTACTTTTGATACTTAAGTATATTTGAAACCAAATACTTTTAAATTTTACTCAAGTAGTATTTTACTGGGTGACTTTTCACTTTTACTTAATTTTCTATTAACGTATCTTTACTTTTACTCAAGTATGACAATTGGGTACTTTTTCCACCAATGCAATGGAGTGCAGGAAATGCAGAAAATATAAAAGTGCTGAAATTTGTTTTGGTTGAATTGAACAGTATAAAACAATCAGAATGGAGAAAGACTAATTGAAATCACTTAGGATGTACAGTGGGGAGAACAAGTATTTGATACACTGCCGATTTTGCAGGTTTTCCTACTTACAAAGCATGTAGAGGTCTGTAATTTTTATCATAGGTACACTTCAACTATGAGAGACGGAATCTAAAACAAAAATCCAGAAAATCACATTGTATGATTTTTAAGTAATTAATTTGCATTTTATTGCATACTAATATTGCTACTTCGAAAAGCAAGAACTAATATTTGGACAGAACCTTTGTTTGCAATTAAGAGCATCAACGTTCCTGTAGTTCTTGACTGTTTCAACAGCTGCAGCAGATTTGGCCCACTTGCCTCCTAAGATCTTCTCCCAATCCGCTTCAGGTTTCAGGGCGCTGTCGCTGGGACATACGGACTTCGTCCCCAACGATTCTATTGGCTTCGGTCTGGAGAACTGCCTAGGCCTCCAGGGACCTTGAACTGCTTCTTACGGAGCATCCGTTATGCCATGGGCTGTTGTGCTTCGTGTCGTTGTATGCTGGAAACCCAGCCCACGCACCATCTTCACTGGCTCTTAGCTGAGGGAAGGAGGTTGTTGGCCAAGATCTCGCATACCATGGCCCATCCTCCTCCCTCAATACCGGTGAGTCGTCCTGTCCCCTTTGCAGAAAAGACCCAAAGAATGATGTTTCACCTCCATGCTTCACGTGGGAATGTGTTCTTGGTTGGTACTCATACTCTTCTTATTCTCCAACACGCGGGAGTGGCATTTAGACCACAAAGCTCTATTTTTCATCATCAGCCACGACTCTCCCATATCCTCCTCTGGATCTCCCAGATGGTCATTGGGAATTCAACAGGCCTGGAATGCAACTGCTAAGCAGGGGACCTTGCGTGCCTGCAGGATTGTATCCATAGACGCCGTAGTGTTTACTAAATGTTTCTTTAAGACTTGTGTCCCAGTCTCTTCAGGTCATGAACCAGGGTCCTGCCATGTGAGTTCTGGGTCTGATCCCTCACCTTCCTCCATGATCAACTTAGATGCCACGAGTAAATCTTGCATGGAGCCCAGACCGAGGGTGATTGACCGTCATCTGAATCTTCCCATCAATAATTGCGCCAAACAGTTGTTTCCTCTTCACCAAGCTGCTTGCCTATTGTCCTGTAGCCCATCCCAGCCTTGTGCAGTCTACAATTTATCTCCTGTCCTTACACAGCTCTCTGGCTGCCATGTGTGAGAGTTGGAATCGTTTTTGAGTGTGTGACAGTGTCTTTTATCAGTAACGAGTTCAAACAGTGCAGTATATGTAATGAGTGGAACAGGAGGGCTTCTTAAAAAACTAACAGGTCTGTGAGAGCCGGGATCTTACTGTTGGTAGGTGATCAAACTTATGTCATGCAATAAATGCAAATTAATTATTTAAAATCATACATGTATTTCTGGATTTTTGTTTTAGATTCCGTCTCTCACGTTGAAGTGTACCTATGATTAAAAATGACAGGACCTCTACATGCTTTGTAAGTAGGAAAACCTGCAAAATCGGCAGTGTATCAAATACTTGTTCTCCCCACTGTATATGTTGCCACCCTAGGATCACTCACTACTCATAAAGCAAATGTAGAACTTTTACTATTCAAAACCAAAAAATACCATCATACCGTCCAATTTTTTTTTTAAATACCGTGATATAATATTTTGGCCATATCGTCCTGCCCTATTCCCCCTCATCCCTTTCCTGCATTATTAACTGCCTGTGGGGGTCCTTGTGTTAATTGGCGGGGCAGTTTGACTGTAGTGTAGCTAGGCGAGCAGAGACGTCTCTCCCTGTCTTCACATCACAGACACCCAGAGATGGGAGAGCCTGATTAATACATGAGCCTGGATCCCAGGGAGTTAGTGGAGAGGCCGGTGTCGGTGAGGGCGCGGCGAAGCTATTTATAAAACAGCCTGGTCCAGCCTGATTTTTGAACCAAGCTCAGGTTGCTCTCTAACACTACGGACTGTAACCAAAGGAGGGAGGGATGCCCCAAAAATGTCATCGCCTACCCAATCGGACTCTTGTCTCCCTTTGTGGAAGCACCTTTTTTCAAAGTAAATTTGCCACCTATTGTTCAGTTTTGTACCCCTGTTTTAATCAAAATCCAATAAATGGATTTGTCTCTAGACAATCTCTGTGGAGAATGCTGGTGTTTGACCTCATCCAAAGGCAGATGGGTTTGTAAAGATGATGGATACTTGCGGATTCACACGTACAGACGGTTCCAGACTAGGCCTGGTTGTTTTCCACGTCGCCTCATGTCCTGCAGGCTGGATGGAGAGTGTCTCTGAGCTTGTGAATATTCATTGATTCGCATCTGTCGATAACCCTCACAGGCTGCTGAGGGGTTGCACTGACAGGTGGTGATGTTTTGATTGGTCCAAAATTAGAAGCGCCGTCTCTTTTGGTGAATATGATTCAGCATAGTCACAGAAAATAGATGGCGTGGTTTGTTTTGAAAATGCTGGAGAGGTTAAGAGTCATATTTGCTTGACATCTTTTCCCGTGCACAGCTTGGCTTTTCCACATAGTGGTTAGATTCCTAGTCACCATTTCTTCCGCCCTTTTGACCACTGAGTTATTTCTCCTCCGACAACGAAGGGGGCCTCTAGTGGGTTCTTAACCCTCACACACTCACAACATCACGGAATCCCCGCTCACACTGAATGCCACAGTGGTGCCGGCGGTCACGTTGAATGATGTAGCTACCGCTCTCTGGGGTCTCATTGAGCATGTGTGGTAGTCTAGTCTCAGGCAGGGATACAGATTGGTGACCAGAGGGTTGTTAGTTTATATCTCACTTAGGGTATTTTTATGATGTAGTGATCCAATGCCTTTTTTTTCTCCCTGCAGTAAACCATATTAGGTGTACAAAAATATATCACGTTATAATAGATTTAGAAATGATTGTTTTCATCATTTTGTCTAGTGCACTTACGTCAAGGAATATGATATTCTGTTGCGAGAATCCCTTTTAGTAAAACGTGGTATTAGCTACAGCAATATGTTTTTCTTTGTGTCTCACGTGTCAATGTGCATCTGGCTGCTTCGCACACATGTTTGAGTGTGGAAACTGATCTCCAGGCAAGCGTCCAGTTGAGGTCTTTCCGCTCGATCATTCCATTTGACAACATGTGACAGCCAGAACTGGTGTCGCGGTCTTAAGGGTCCCATCTGCAACAGGATAACTGTCAGACAGTTCTGCTACGGCTGAAATGTCTCTGTAGATGCTTCAGTCACACATTCTATGAAACATGCATGTCCTCTCATGCTTTCTGGTCCCCAGGACTGACATTTGTTTATTTTATTGTTATTTGTGATACATAGAAAAAGGCTGTGTCTAAAATCGCAATCTATTCCCTGTGTAGCGCTCTGGGCAAAAGTAGTGCACTAAATAGGGAATGTGGTGCCATTTCAGACACAGCCATAATCTTCTCTTCTGATGGCGTGCCACTCTTATTCACTGAATTGTCTTTCTCCCTCAGCACGATCTTTATCACATTTTTTTTTACTCGTTACAAATTTTCCTTGATTCTCATTAGGGATGTCAACTCATCCGTCCATGTGCAGTGAGTGTCGTGTTCCTTCCAGGCACAAGCTGTCATTTTAATTGCCCGTCAAAAGTTGCTGCCCTGGCTTGCACTTGTTTGTAAACTGGGGGATATTTTATCCCTAGGTTTACCTTTCTACCCACTCAATTCTACCCTAGGTTTCCCATTGGCTTCTCCTTGACAGACATGCCTTTCCCACTCACCCCGTTGGTCGTTGTTGCCCATGCAGGTTCATGATTGGACGAGAGAAGCCAGGCGAACAGAGCGAGGTGGCCCAGCTGATCCAACAGACCCTGGAGCAGGAGCGCTGGCAGAAAGAGATGATTGAGCAGCGCTACAGCCAGTACATGGAGGAAGACGAGGAGGTGAGGGGCTCACAATGTCTGTGTCCCAAATGGCAACCTGTTCCCTTTCTAGTGCACTACTTCTAGCCAGTTACCATAGGTCCCTGGTCAAACAAACACACACGAGCACACGCGCCATGAAAAAGATTAGTTCAGCCCATCCAAAACATCTTCACTCCTTCCATCAGTCAACAATATGACTAAACAAGATGGCGCTAATGAAGCGTTTGACACTTCCTCCACACCACTATCAGATGTTCCATCGGGCTCCCTTCACAATGGAATAATACAACTGTCATTCTAGAAAGAACACTCCTTGTTCACCTCCCCTTCACTTGATCTAACAGGACTGGATAGGTTTAAGCAATTTGACGGAACCTAGGTGCCACGTAGTGCTTTACACCGGCCCAGTCATCTCAGATCTTTGAAAGGGGGCTGAAATAAGGACATACACAGTAGGGGAAAGCGTTGTGGAATGAGACCCAGCCTGGCAATTTTCTCAGTTCCTTGTCTCCCCTCAGTCTCTTCCATGGAGAGGAAATGCTTGAATAATTGAATCTGTCTCCTTGTTAAATTCAATCACGTTCAGTAGATGTCTGGGCTTGGGTGTGAAAGACGGACAAGTGCGGGCCAGATGCCACGACCCAGGTCTGGTATTCCATCACACTGTGTCTCCCCATCAGAGCAAGCCCCTCTCCCAACAGATCTGAGCCTGCATCAATGGAATTTCCTGCTAAAGATGCATTACCATACACGTCCTTTCTGATCTGTTTAAAAATGAATAGTTCTTGTTATTTGGCCTTGTTTTTTATTGATAGTCATCGTTAGATGGCACTGTCCTATGTGACTCCGGCTCATCCCTCAGTCTCTGCACTTTGTTAGTTTCTCCCCAACTCTGGTTGGCTATGCAACGTTCAAACGGTGTAAACATTTTCAGCACGTTTTGAGAGTTGACATACATCAGACAGTGTTGTTGTGACAGGCGCGTTCAGGGCTTTGATGCTTGGTCCAACTGGGAGGGTTCAGACGAGCAGACAGCCCAGGGTTGATGGGGGGGGGGGCATTCCCTCAGAGAGAGTGACTCATTGGTGTGACAAGGTTAGGAAAGCTTTGTTGGTACGTCGTCCCAGGCGGCTGTTGTTAAAGGAATATTTGAAATGGATGTGTGTCTGTGTGTTGTGTGTGTGTGTGTGTGCATGAGATGGGGGGTGTTAGGAGTGAGTAGGGATGGGTATCGTTAAGATTTTAAGGCTATTACTACTCTTACCGATACTGCTTATCGATCCGGGACTTTAAGGGTATTCTTATTGGTTCTTTTAGTTATTTTTTTTACGGGGGAAAATGAAACAAATGAAGAACAGAATTAACATTGCTTTATTTTCTGAAATGGAAAATAAATCAACTATTATTTACAGCAAAAGAAACAGCAATGTTTTGAACAAATCACAATTATAGACTCTAATGTTGTGATGGAAATGTAAAACAAATGAAATAAACAATATTTTCCTGCAAAAGAAAATACAGTGGTATAGAGCATCACGGGTGGGACATGCAGGTAGGCTGCAAAAGGACTAACAGTTCTTAGCAGTTCTTCTGAAGAAAGATCAACATATTTGCCTTCTCTGGCAGAAGTCGGGACCTCTCCTGGCTTATTGTGTTCCCTGCTGTCGAAAATACCCTCTCACTAGGGGTGGAGGAGGCTTGAGCAGAGAGGTAGCTTGTTGTAATGTTTGTGAGGGGCAGAGTATCTCTCTTCTCCCACCACCACATCACAGGATCTACAGCCATGGAGATGGGAGGCAGGCCTTTGTAGAGCTCAACCTCTAGGTCAACACGCTCGCTGAGGGTGAGGGACGAGGTGTCCTGTTGGATTGTCAACCTCAACTCCCTCTCTCTCAACTCTGAGAACGGCTCCTCCAAGACACTCCTTGTTTTGTACAATGGAGGGACTGTTTCCTCCATTTCCTCTCCTTCAGACTCCTCCTACTGTTGCTGGTGCTCTGTGTCTGTCTGCTCCGGCTCCTCTGACAGTCCTGGTGTTGCTCCTGTCACATTGGCCTCAACAGTTGCCTTCCTCAGCCTGTCCCAGGTGGCGTCACTCACCGGCCTCCCTTTAAATCTGTGGTCCATTGCTGTGGCCTCATGCAGGAAGGCTTGAATGTCCTCATCCTGATAGCGCTCGGAGAGGTTCTCCCACACCTTCTCTTTGATGGTTGCCACGAACGTTGTATCTTCATGCTTCACAGTGAAGTGCTCTTCCAGTGTTTGGAGGATGGGTTTGATCTGTCCACAGGTGGCATTCTTTTCACATGACACACAGTATGGATGTATAAAGGATTATCATGAGCTGGACAAACTCCTCAGCCTTATGGATGTCCTCATCCTTCAGACTGTCCAGGTTGACCTTGGTCATTGCTTTTCGCAGTTGTGGGTCCAAGGCTGCTGCTTGGATCGCTGGATACTGCTCCATGAATCTCTCATTAGATAGAGAGTTCCATCTGGTCTTGACATCAAGGATGAGTGAGTGTTGTGGAAGGCCTGAAACAACAACAAAAATCAACATGCGTTTAATTACCGCACACTTGAATATTGAATTAAACTGTTAAATGTGGGAATTTCTAAATACTACTTTAATAGATTGAACTGGCTTCTTACCAAGGAGCTGCTGCTTTTCCTTCAAGACTGTTTTGACAACTCAGATACTCTTGAACCCTCAGAACACTGCTCTGATTCGGGATGCCCATTTATCAATTTATATCATTTTGTAGATTTTCTGCACTGCCAGATCAATGTATGCGCAAAGCATCCTATTTTAGGATGTGTAGCCTCTTGTTGGCTACATCCAGATTGTAGCTGTGACTGTTGGATTAGAGCGAGCAAGATTGCCAGCATTATCTTCAAACCCTTCCAGAATGTCTGCGATCTTCCTCTGCACAGATTTGTACACTGCCCTGGTGTGGCGGACCTTCTGCTTTTTACACTGTCCTGGTGTGCGAACCTTCGCTTTTACTCCTGTGGTGGCGGACCTTCTGTTTTACACTGCCCTGGTGTGGAGGACCTTCTGTTTTACCACTTTCCGTGGTGTGGCGGCCCTTCTGTTTACACGTCCTGGTGTGCGGACCTTCTGTTTTAACACTGCCCTGGTGTGGAGGACCTCTGTTTTACACTGTCCTGGTGGGGACTTCTGTTTACACTGTCCTGGTGTACGACTCTGTTACACTGCCTGGTGTGGGAGGACCTTCTGTTTTTACACTGTCTGGTGTGGAGGACCTTCTGTTTTACACTGCCCTGGTGTGGAGGACTTCTGTTTTACACTGTCCTGGTGTGGCGGACTTCTGTTTTACACTGCCGCCTGGTGGCGGACCTTCTGTTTTACACTGCCTGGTGGTGAGGACTTCTGTTTTACACTGCCTGGTGTGGAGGACCTCTGTTTTACATCTGGTGTGGGACTTCTGTTACACTGTCCTGGTGTGTGGCGGACCTTCTTTTTACACTGCCTGGTGTGTCGGACCTCTTGGGTTTTACACAACTGTCCTGGTGTGGGGACCTTCTGTTTTACACTGTCTGTGTGAGGACTCTTCTTTACACTGCCGTGGTCTGAGAGGACCTTCTGTTTTAAACACTGCACCTGGTGTGGAGGACCTTCTCTTTTACACTGCCACTGGTGGTGGGAGACCTTCGTTTGTTTACTGTCCTGTGTTTCTGTTTTGAGTGAACCTTCTGTTTACACTGTCCTGGTGGTGAGAACCTTCGTTTTACACTGCCCGGTGTGTGGAGGACACTTCCTGTTTCGTACACTGTCCCTTGTGTGGAGGACTCTGTTTATGACTTCTGCTTTACACTTGGTGTGGAGGACCTTCTGTTTTACACTGTCTGGTTGTGGAGACCTCTGTTTTCCACTGCCCGGTGATGGAGGACCTTATGTTGTACACTGTCCTGTGTGAGGGACCTCTCGTTTCACACTGTCCTGGTGTGGAGGACCTCCTGTTTTACACTGTCCTGGTGTGGAGGACCTTCTGTTTTACACTGCCCCGGTGTGGAGGACCTTCTGTTTTACACTGTCCTGGTGTGGAGGACCTTCTGTTTTACACTGCCCTGGCTTGTGTAGTGCACGATAAGAAGTGAGATAGTGGTCCTGACAGAGGCGGGCCCACCCGTCTGATGTGATGGCCAGCTTTGGCACGTCCTTCAGCTCAGTGATCACATTGGCCTAAAGCCCTTGGACTCCAATGTTGAAAAGGGGTGTAGGCCTTTCACTATGAACCTGGTCACGGCTAGGTGTCACTCAGTCATCCTCCCACTAGCTGCCAGTGTGAAGGGGCTTTGGGCTGGTCTTTGGCTTGGACCAGCTGTATTAGAGGGAGGAGTGGGTTGGTTCATTGTAACTGCAATTTTAACTTTAAATGGGTGATTGTTTAGCTATGGGTGCATTCATAAATTCAATCAGCTGGCTGATGATTACTTTTGACCATGAACCCATGTTCGCATAATTGTTTTAACTCCGTGTGTGGGCTCTAGACTGCTAGCATACATGCATAACGTAGATCGGGCAACAAGAGATGAACTATGAGCTAGGCAGTCGAAAACTGTGCATTTCTCTGCCTGTACATGATGCACTTTCGATAGATGTTTGGACAGATTGCTCGTGTTTCCGCCTTTACAAAGCAAAAGTCTTGTTGCACTTGTGGCAACGAGCATTGTCAGCATCGACTCTGGTGAAGTGTAACCACACTTTTGAACGTGTTGCTCTCTCCGCCATTGTCACTAATTAAGAGCAGGGTGCTGTAACGTGTGAGAGACGCGCGAGAGGGATCTCTCTTCTGGATTGGGAATAGCGAAATTGCATCATAGACAAATGTCTTATTTTTATTGCAAATTAGAAACGGTTGGTGAGAAAATGTGCAAGATAACGTTTATGTAGCAATAATGAATAGGAAATGTATTTTCTTAATTTCTCCAGTACCGAAAGCAGAACCGATAACATCGAAGCTTATCGATACTACGGTCTTTCATAATTTAGCCCCGGGGCCTGTTTAATACCGGGTTTCAGAAGGCAAAGCATACATGCATGCATCTCTTGTTGCCCGATCTACGTTATGCATGTATGCTAGCAGTCTAGAGCCCACACACGGACAGTTTCGGTACCCATCCCTAGGAGTGAGTGTGTTGGAGTTCAGTGTGTGTGAAGGAAGGGGGAATTTCCTTTTATCTAACAGAGGTGTGTGTGTGTGTTTTGTTATTGACCTCACCAGGTCCATATAGACAGAACAGTAGAGTGGGATTTATTGCACAAATCAACATAACAATCGATTATAGTCAAATTTGTATGTAGACTATTTGTCAACAAAGATTCACATCACTGCAGCCACAGAGTCCCTTGACAAGCTTTGCCTTCTGACAGGCTTCCCTGGTAAACACAAAATGGTGGTTGCCCAATTCTAGGGTGTCAGTTCTGGCCCACTATCGTTCTACTCCTTGAGGGCTTTTTCCTCTAAGCTCAACTTCACCATCTAGTGGCCATTTGAGGGTAGAGGGAAAACATTGATGAGAAATAGAAATGGAGGCCTATCCTGTGAGGACCCTCAAAAAACCTTGGTTCCCCTTTGGTAAAACCATGTATTTACTTCACATGGTAGTTACATAGGCATGTATGGTTACTGTGTGACCATTGTTGGTTCTCAACAAGACCGAAACATGACAGGAATGTCTAAATGCACTCTCTGAATATATGGTGAATATTCTCTGAATCTTCTGAATGTCCTCCAGACAGGTGAGTATGCCACGGACGAGGAGGAGGAGATGAGCCCCATGTTCCCCAACGCCATAGAGGTGTTTGACCTGGCGGAGAATGAGGACATGCTCTCCCCTATGGAGATGGACCCTGAGAAACTGGCCCACAAGTTCAAAGAGGTGAGCAGGGAGGCTTGATGCCAAAGGCAAATGTTCATCTCGAAATGAAGAAAATGCTAAATTCAATTCAACTTCTTGTTGAGAGAGCGTATGAGATGAGACACTGTGCTGGAGTGAGCCATGGTGTCAATTGTTAACCTCTCTCTCTTCTCTCTCCCTCTGTAGCTTCAGATAAAGCATGCGGTCACTCAGGCTGAGATTCAACAGCTGAAGAGAAAGGTTAGACCTGCTCAAATCAATTACCCAACAAACATGGGACTTGTTTCACAGACCCACCTTGACCCGAGACTAAAACGCACAGTCCAGGAATAAACTAGAAGTATACAGGAATAAACTTTACATTTTCTCCCCTCATCTAGCTGGCGCATGCAGAGCAGGACAAGCTGCGCTGGCGCATGGAGCGTGCCCAGCTGGAACAGAGTGTTCGGGAGAACAAGGAGCGCATGGAGAAGCTGGAGGGCTACTGGATGGAGGCCCAGAGTCTGTGTCAGGCGGTGGACGAACACCTGAAGGAGACACAGGCCCAGTACCAGACCCTGGAGCGCAAGTACAGCAAGGCCAAGCGCCTCATCAAGGAATACCAGCAGAAGTAAGGCTGATAAATAAAGAGGATTCTGGGGTTTGTAGGAGGAAGAGGATTGGGGTTCTGGTGTTTATAGGAGAAAGAGGAATGGAAGATTCTGGAGTTTGTAGGAGGAATGGAGGATTCTGGGATTTGTAGGAGATAGTGCTGAGCGATTAACTGAAATTGCGGGGTTTTCGTTATTAAATGACCTACGTTCGTTCAATCACTTACATTTTTTTTTAGCTCAACGCGCCGTTTCTCTAGAGAGAAATCAAATCAAGAACGATGTGAGATACTGGGCTGAAGGGAGTTGTAGTTTTCATTTAAGCAAATGAGTTCACCGCAGAAATGTGGTAATTAACTGCGATGACTATAATCAATTGCCTGTTCTTTCCGGCTCGGACAGAGACGGATACACACAGACCGCACGAGAGAGGACGATGGATAGAGACATCTCGTGAGGTAGCGCTACCTGATTTGATAGTTGTAGTATTTGGTAATAAGCAGTCTTGAAAGTATGACTTGCCTACTTTGATGAATGTAGCATTATGACTATAACTACTATTCCCTGAAGGAGGGAAACGAGGTACAACATACTATGGGGAGTTGATCCTTCGGTTTAAAGTAGTTTTTTGGGGTAACTGTACTTTACTATTTATCTTTTTGACAACTTTTACTATACTACATTCCTGAAGAAAACAATGTACTTTTTACTCCATACATTTTCCCTGACACCCAAAAGTAACGTTACTCGTTACATTTTGCTTAGCAGGACAGGAAAATGGTCCAATTCACACACTAAAGAGAACATCCCTCGTCGTCCCTACTGCCTATGATCTGGCGGTCTCACGAAACATTGTGCCCCTGGCTATTCGTATTTAAACACAAATGGGAATGGGGTTGCGATAACGCTGGGGAAAATATATTACATTTCACTCGCAGGAAGCTAAGCATGCTAGCTGACGTTAGCCAGGAGTTGTTTTTAGCATAATCTAGGCTAGCTATCTTATTTGACCACAGGTCCATTTTAGAATAACCAAGCGACTTAACACTACTTATAACGTTACTAAACAAGAGAGCTACCCCAGCAACTCCACCGTGGGAATAGCTAGCTCGCCTATGCGTGTTAGCCAACATGGCTAGCTCGCTTAGCTAGCCAAGTCAAGAAAGTCCACATAACCGAGGTGGGACCGGACCCTTCATGAACAAGTCTGGGAAGAGTGGCAAGCGGTGCTTGACCGAGTCACACAGGCCGTGGGCAATGGTTTGAGCGAGGGCCGCCTGAGCGGAGACGAACTACACATACAGTGGGGCAAAAAAGTATTTAGTCAGCCACCAATTGTGCAAGTTCTCCCACTTAAAAAGATGAGAGAGGCCTGTAATTTATCATAGGTACTCTCAACTATGACAGACAAAATGAGAAAAAGAAATCCAGAAAATCACATTGTAGGATTTTTAATGATTTATTTGCAAATTATGGTGGAAAATAAGATTTGGTCACCTACAAACAAGCAAGATTTCTGGCTCTCACAGACCTGTAACTTCTTCTTTAAGAGGCTCCTCTGTCCTCCACTCATTACCTGTATTAATGGCACCTGTTTGAACTTGTTATCAGTACAAAAGACACCTGTCCACAACCTCAAACAGTCACACTCCAACACTCCACTATGGCCAAGACAAGAGCTGTCAAAGACCTGTGGCTAGCCCACTCCAGGACCTTGGAAATGCTTCTTACGAAGCCACTCCTCTCGTTGCCCGGGCGGTGTGTTTGGGACATTGTCATGCTTGTATAATTGAACCGAAAACGAACCGACCTCAAAACGCACTAATCGCTCAGCACTTAATACGGGGATGAGAGGAATGGGGGGTGTAGGAGGAAGAGGAATGGGGCGTCTGGGGTTTGTAGAGGATTTAGGGATTCTGGGGTTTGTAGGAAGAAAGAGGAATGGAGAGTTCAGGTGTTGGAGGAAGAGAGGAGGGGGATGGATGGGCAGGATTCAGCCTAACCACGCCACGCTATGTGTCTCAGGAGTTGAGTATCTGAAGAGGGAGACGGCTCAGCGCAGAAGCCCAAGAGGAGACAGAGGCCACTCATAAGGAAGAGGCAGACAAACCTCCAGGACAAGGTGTTGTATATTTAGGTTCCACTGTGTGTGGAAATATTTTCATGACATTCTCAATAATTATGTAAGACAATTTGCTGTGGTTAATCTGACACATATAGCATGAAGATGCTACTGAGTTATGATCATTCCGCCTTGGGATTTTGTGTTGTAATAAAAGCCCCCCCCCCTCCCCTCTCTCTCTCTGTCCTCCTCAGATCACAGACCTGGAGACCAAGGTGGATGCGCTGAAGACCTCCGATCCCTCCTAAACCTCTGGCAGAGAGAGGGAAAGGAGGAACAATGCCTTCACACTGAGACTATCCTTTTTCCAATCCACGCTTTCCTTGACGGATTGTAAGAACGACAACAGAAGAAGAAAATAATGGAGGAAGGAAGACTTTAGGGGCAGCAGTTTTGGGGGGGGAGGGGGTTCAAAAGACACCTGCAAGCGAAACTGGACGAAGACAAATCATGAGGTCTGTCATTTGCTTCGAGCCCAACAATCCCCATATGCTCCTTATTCAGAACCTGGAGTCCTTGTTGCATCGAACCACATTCAACTAGTTAACTACCCAATTGATCAATCTGTGAAGGGGGTCGCTTGTCTTCTATGCTCTTCTTTCCGTCTTATCACATGTAAAATAACTAACCAGGAAATACAGCCCCTGCTGACTTAACGCTTCTGTACTAGACTTGCCGGTTCAATAATAAACTGGATATGGGGACCAGAATTGGACAGGAGAAACTAATAGATCCTCAAATACTAGTGTATAGCCTACTGGTGACAGACGGTGTTTCTGCTGTGTGGCGTGATCTCTCTTGATTTCTACTAACTGAACAAAAGAAAATGTCCGCTTCCCCTTTTTGCTCAACTGCTCGCCTTGTATGATGGAAAGACTCGGGTTGGGTTCAAGTTCATTTGTACAGTGATGATATGCTTGTTTTGTATATATTCTTTACATATATTTAAAATGGCTTGAAAAGCTTAAGCAATGTGGCTGGGTTGGGGGTGGGAGGGTGTTGAATGGAGTCGACGTGAGCATCGAGAAGATTGGGTACCCAGAAGATGGGTCTAATTCCAAGTGGATGTAGGCCACGCGAAGTGGCACGTTTCCCTTTTTATATTAGCAAAATGGCAAACAGGGTGCGAATATGTGCAAGTGTAACAGTTCAATGTGTTACTCGTGGTTTTACTTGCGTATGTCTCACCTTGGGTTCTGATAACGTGGAGGGTCAGTATTATTTGACGTTGTGCTTCGCTCTATATCAATTTCAGAATCCGGGGGTTTTCCCCGCCCCAACCAGGAAGGTCTTAACTCACGCTCTAACGTTTGAGTCTGGAATCACTGCTAGTTTAGCAAAGGGGTTGAAATTTAGCCCCCCAGATCGGTCTAGCCCTTTAAATTTGAGGACTGGATTTGCAATCTTTGTGTAATGTTGGGGTAACTAGAACCATGGGATAATGTTGATGTTACATAGCAGCTTTATGAAAGAGATCGACGGAGGCAGGGGGGAAATGTTCCAGCATGCCTCAAAGTGGCTTCCTATCGCCTTGTCTCCATTTCTTGATTTCATCTGATCTGAAAAACATAGGGAAGGTAAAAGCAAATCAGTGTGTCTGATCTGATTCCTACCAGAGGACCTCCTGTCAGCTGTCCAGTGTATCTCAGGTCAGTGCAGATGGAGACAGGAGGAGGAGGATGCCACTGGACTACTGAAGTGCATTAAAAGGTCTTTGTAGACGCGATGCTCTCACTTGAATCTCCAATAATACCAGTCAGCTGCCTTGCTCCCGCTGTGCTGCTAATGTTTGTTAACAGTGTCTTATCCCAGACTAGGCATTTGGAACTTCCTCTCATTACTTCTCTGTCCCCTAGTAGCACAAACAGGTCAGACTCATTTGCCCTCACTATGTATTCATTTTTTCTTCTTAAAAATGGCCCTATTATTATTTTAACCTTGTATCATTTTAATTGGGTTTTACTGTAAAATGTGTATTTTAACTGAAAACTCTTGTCAAGTACATCTGTTTTCATGGGCCCGATGTTACTGTACATCTCTGTGATGTTGCAGTACTGCTCTAAACCAGGAGGTGTCACTCTTTCAGTGAGTTTGATTGAGAGAAGGAATACCAGGTCATCAGGTAGTGGGTAATTCCTGGTTTACCATCTCTGGAATAAGCTGACAGGTTTTCTGACCATATTTTGCAGTATTAGGTAATATTGGAGTCGATGTGCGAACAACTTCCACATGCTGAGAAGTGGTAGTGAACCCGAGAACTTAAAAGGGACTTAAAGGCCCAGTGCAGTCAACATGGTTTACCTGTGTAAAATTATATATTTCCACACTAAGGTTTTAATAATACTGTAAAATTGTGAAAATTATGATAATGCCCTTTTAGTGTAAGAGTTGATTGAAAAGACTGCCTGTGAATTTCGGCCTGTTTTGGTGGGATGGGGTTTTGGCCTGTCCTAATTAGTTAATAGAATTTCAAACATCCTAGTTTTCCCCTTCCCACTCAGACCACTCCCAGACAGTCCTAGAAAAGTATTGCTTGAGAAATTGCTCTTTGCTAAGAAAGAATTTTGTTTCTTTTTTTGATGATTTTTAATTGA
The DNA here is from genome assembly GCF_002910315.2 of Salvelinus sp. IW2-2015. Lineage (NCBI taxonomy): Eukaryota > Metazoa > Chordata > Actinopteri > Salmoniformes > Salmonidae > Salvelinus > Salvelinus sp. IW2-2015. The sequence continues at coordinate 31,581 of NW_019943821.1, forward strand.
AAACAAATCACAGTAAGGTACTTAATTGTGACCCGGAAATGTTCCGATTGAGATAAAATGGCTGCATTGGACCTTTTTAAGAAAAAGGAAAAACATTCCAAAAAAATCCATTTTTGTGTGTTTGTCTTATATGACATTGAAGCATCATGGGCCTACTAACTCCATACAGTATGCTTGTATAGGATGCTGATCGTAGCATAGTGAGTGTGCCAGTACGGAACACACACGGTCCACCTTAGAGATAAGCAGTGCCTCTCTCATCTCAAGACCTTTAAATCCACTGTCCCCAATGGTATTATTGCTACTTTGCGCTTGGCTATATGCGGTATATGTTTACCTTTTTTGAATCCATCTTCTTAGTGAATACCTTGCCTACAGTTGTGAATCAAAACTGTTGACCTCTACTAACCAAACGAAAGAGAACTGCGTAGAACACATTCGGATAGATACGATGTCTGTTAATGTATGACTCTCTCAAATGGACCTAACCAAGGGACTTGCCTGTAAAGTCTTCATCACAAAACTGACTTCTCCTCACAGATGGCAGGCAGACACTGGACAAGTATCATTTAACTACAAAACTAGACTCAATTTAAATATGTTCACAAAATAACATTCCTTGGCTAGCTATGCTGTCAGTAAAGTTACAACCATGGGGAAACATGTCAGAAATGGGATAGTTGACCAATGGAAATGTCTGGGTGAAAAAGGGATGTGATTTACTGACGTGGATCCTTGAATTTGACACGTTTTAGCATCTTTATGATTCCAGTTCTGATTGTACCCCCTCGAGGCAGTATCAGAATGCAGTACATATGCTGGGAAATGCATGTTCATATCTGTACTTCAGAATTGGAAACCACGCCGACGAGGCCATGAAACAGGAGCTCTGTATTATGATCTGGGCCAGAACAATTGTATGGTTTCTCTCTCATCTTTTAACATTCCATTGTACATTTTGTCATTACTCTGAGTGCATGAGATTCAATATGCCAGACAAATGCTGTTGGAAACTCATTCTGGATCCCGGCGTCAAACTAGAGACTCTTGCATTATTGACCATGGCGCATTAGTACAGTGTAATAGCTTTGCCCTCCTCTGAGGGGAAGAACACTGGTTACATTCCTTTTGTATTTTTTTTTTTTAAATCATTGCCTTGTGGTTTGCAAACACAATGAGTAAGAGGGGGAAAAAATTCCAGAAATTCATCATGTTTGTCTCTCACATAGTTTACTGTCATTGTTAATAAATGCAGGTGTGTTGAACAAGAGCTCAAGGGTCATGTTGGCTTGTTTTGTGTTTATAACCTGTTGCACCTGCAATACATCACTGAAAGGGGTGTCGTTTTGGTGAATGAAAGGTTTATTAATGTTAGTGTCTGTTTTTTAAATTTTATGCACTGAATTTGTTCACAAAAGTCGAGAGGTTCTAAAAGATTAGAGGTTATTTCACTTTTCAAATCAAACTTTATTTGCCACATGTCCCGAATACAACAAGTGTAGACTTTACTGTGAAAGGCTTACTTACAAACCCTTAACCAACAGTGCAGTTCAAGAGGAAAATATTTACCAAGTAGGCTAAAATAAAAAGTAACACAAGAATAACAATAACGAGGCTATATACAGGGGGCACCGGTACAGAGTCAGTGTGTGGGGGTACAGGCTAGTTGAGGTAATATGTACATGTAGGTGGGGGCGAAGTGACTATGCATAGGTAACAAACAAACAGCGAGTGAAAGCAGTGTACAAGGGGGGTCAGTGTAAATTGTCTGGTTGCGATTTTTATGAATTGTTCAGCAGTCTAATGGCTTGGGGGGGTAGAAGCTGTTGAGGAGCCTTTTGGTCCTAGACTTGGTGCTCCGGTACCGCTTGTCGTGCAGTAGCAGAGAAAACAGTCTAACTTGGGTGACTGGAGTCTCTGACAATTTTATGGGCTTTCCTCTGACACTGCCTACTATATAGGTCCTGGATGGCAGGAAGCTTGGCCCCGGTGATGTACTGGGCCGTTCGCACTACCCGCTGTAGCGCCTTACGGTCAGATGTCGTGCAGTTGCCATACCAGGCGGTGATGCAACTGGTCAGGATGCTCTCGATAGTGCAGCTGTAGAACCTTTGGAGGATCTGGGGGCCCATGCCAAATATTTTCGGTAACCTGAGGGGGGAAAGTTTTTTTTTTTGTTTCCTCTTCACGACTGTCTTGGTATGTTTCGACCATGATAGTTCGTTGGTGATGTGGACACCAAGGAACTTGAAACTCTCGACCCGCTCCACAACAGCCCTGACGATGTTAATGGGGGCCTGTTCGGCCCGCCTTTTCCTGTAGTCCACAATCAGCTCCTTTGTCTTGCTCACATTGAGGGAGAGGTTGTTGTCCGGGCACCACACTGCCAGTACTCTGACCTCCCTATAGGCCGTCTCATCATTGTCGATGATCAGGCCTACCACTGTTGTGTCATCAGCAAATGTAATGATGGTGTTGGAGTCGTGGGTGAAAAGGGAATACAGGAGGGGACTAAGGACACACCCCTGAGGGGCCCCAGTGTTGAGGTTCAGCGTGGCAGACATATTGTTGCCTACTATTACCACCTGGGGGTGGCCTGTCAGGAAGTCCAGGATCCAGTTGCAGAGGGAGGTGTTTAGTCCCAGAGTCCTTAGCTTAGTGATGAGCTTCGTGGGCACTATGGTGTTGAATGCTGAGCTGTAGTCTGAACAGCATTCTCACATAGGTGGGCCTTTTGTCCAGGTGAGAAAGGGCGGTGTGGAGTGCGATTGAGATTGCGTCATCTGTGGATCTGTTGGGGCGGTATGCGAATTGGAGTGGGTCAAGAGGGTCTGGGAGGATGCTGTTGATGTGAGCCATGACCAGCCTTTCAAAGCCCTTCATGGCTACCGATGTGAGTGCCACATTGCGGTTATCATTTAGGCAGGTTACCTTCGCTTCCTTGGGCACAGGGACTATGGGGGTCTGCTTGAAACATGTAGGTATTACAGACTCGGTCAGGGAGAGGTTATAAATGTCAGTGAAGACACTTGACAGTTGGTCCGTGCATGCTTTGAGTACACGTCCTGGTAATCCGTCTGGCCCAGCGGCTTTGTGAATGTTGACCTGTTTAAAGGTTTTGTTCACATCGGCTACCGAGAGCGTTATCACAGTCATCCAGAACAGCTGGTGCTCTCGTGCATGCTTCAGTGTTGCTTGCCTCGAAGCGAGCTAAGAGCATAAAAGGCATTTAGCTCGTGTGTTAGGCTCATGTCACTGGGCAGCTCACTTCTGGGTTTCCCTTTGTAGTCTGTAATAGTTAAAATTATTTCCTCATAGTGGATCCTTTTCAAAGTGTCTAATAGGAGCTTTAGGCTAATAGTTGGCCTATAGGTATCACAAGGAACATAGCCAACACATCCTTGAATTATTGCTCTTAGTCACAGCACCATGCCTATATCCTTGCCTCCCATGTTATTCCCAGCCCCCGCGCTCTTCAGGAACAAAACTACCTTGCGGTCATGCACAACATTAGGTTGCATGACGTAATACCGTAATAAAGTCTGTTACTTTTCATCAGTCATCATTAGTGTTCTTCCATGTAGCTGAGACAGACGTGGATGAGAACTTCAAATTTCAAAAGTTAACATAACATCTGATATTGATAGACATATTAGTCCTATATCTATTATTACTATTAATAATAGGCTACCTACAGTGGTTGCAGTATAGAATAGCACCTAGCCTATCAGGTGCAGGAGGCCATTATCGTTATGACTTTATGACACCTGCAATTCTCGAATTCAGGGTGCAGTTCAAACGGGTTTGTACTGGTCGTACATGTTTTAGCAAATATACCCTTTCTTTTTTTTTACATCCTTCCCAAATCGGATGGAAAGCAGTTGGATTTTGAAATGTCAACAGGAGAGAGATGGAATAGGAGAAAGTGCCAGTAGTCCAGCCAAAGAAAGACAGGACTAGCAGTGGAAAGACAACCTGTTCTCAGAGCCTTTTGTATTATTCTTTATGTAAAACCAAGTTTGATATTTTAAGTTTGGTATGGTTGCATAAGACAGATGGTTACTTAGTATGGTGGTTGGTCGGGCGTATAACGCGAACGTCTAGCAACCCAAAGGTTGTGAATTAGAATCTCATCATGGACAAATGTAGCATTTTAGCTCATTAACAATTTACTACTTTTTAGCTACTTTGCAACTACTGAGCATGTTAGCTAACCCTTCCCCTAACCTTACTGTTAAAGGAATTTCAATTCCTATATGTTATCAACCAATTCAATTAAAACACTCTGTCCATACATAAGAATTTGTAAGATACTTATAAGCATTAAATGGACAGAAACCAGTCTTAAAATCAATCAATCAATAGCGTTTATTCTCGAGAGTACTGATCATATTACAATTTACATCAGGTTATATAATAAAGATGATGTCATAGGTTTTAATGTCCATCCTCCTCTCGGATACAATGGCAGTATAGTTAGCATTCTCATTACTATCTGCCACCTGTTAAAATATCTGCAACCAACCCAAGGTCTTTCCACTCCCTGGGTAGACACATCATTCAAGCCTGTCTGAAGATAAACCCATTCTTTCTAACAAGGAACACATTACATTCAACATTATGATTATAATAAGATTCATTCATACAGTAACATCTAAGTCAAATGTATACATATTTTAGTCATTTATTCATAAAAATCCCATAACACTTACCCCTTTTAGCTAACCCTTCACCTAACCTTAACCCTTTAAACCTACCTCCTAAACTTAACCTTAACCTTACCCCTAGCCTAGCTAACGTTACTGAGCTAGATTTTGTAACATATTGTACATTTTGCAAATTCGTAAAATATAATATGAACTGTAATTTGTACATATCATACGAAATGGGTGATGGGCCAAATTTATTACATACTATACAAAATGTAACCTACCATACTAAATGGAGTTTCTCGGATTTACATACAGAATATTAAGAAACGCTCTGACCAGGTTTGGAAAGAAGCTAAGTTAAAATGACAACAGAACTGGTTCTTTCCTGGACTGTAATATAATAATATGAATTAATTCTCAACATTTGAGTTGACTCATTATTGGAAATAGCACATCCAACCTCCTCTGTCACACCCTGATCTGTGTCACCTGTCTTTGTGCTTGTCTCCACTGACCTCTGCCTGCCTTGACCCTGAGCATGCCTGCCGTTCTGTACCTTTTGGACTCTGCTCTGGATTACTGACCTCTGCCTGCCATTGACCTGTCGTTTGCCTGCACCCTGTTTTTGTAATAAGATTTTGTTACTTTGAAACTGTCTGCATCTGGGTCTTCTCCTGAGCCTTGACAGTACGAACTGGCCATGACAGACCCAGCAGACTCGGACCAGCTCCGCAACGCCGTCTTCTCCCAAGGAGCCAGCATTGGAAGGCCCGAGGACTTGCTTCGTGGTCTTATGGAAGGGTTCCAGACCTTGGCCGAACACCATGAAGACATTGCTGGAGCAATTCTGCGGGTTGTCTGTCAGGCAGTCTACTACGACGATAACCGCCCAGCCCCTCAGTACTCTGGCTGTTAGTAGTGCGGCCATCCCGGTTTCCCGAGAACCCCGCTTACCTCCCCTGGAAAGCTTCACTGTAGAATCGGGAACCTGTCGGTTGTTTCTCGCGCAGTGTTCTCTCATCATCGAGCTGCATCCCTCCTTCCCCTCAGACCACTCGAAGATAGCGTACCTCATCACACTGATGTCCGGGAGGGCTCTCGCCTGGGCTACGGCCGTGTGAGAACAACAGTCGGCCGTATGCTTCAGTCTGGAGGAGTTTGTGGCGGAGGTGAAGGTTTTCGATTCTCCATTGTCCTGGAGAGAGGCTGCCCGGAAGGTACTCCAGCTTCGGCAATACTCCCGCAGCGTGGCAGACTATGCAGTGGATTTCCGCACGTTGGCAGCTGAGATTGCCTGGAACCCGGAATCGTTGTTCGACACGTTCCTGCACGGACTATCGGAGGAAGTGAAGGACGAGCTAGCAGCCCGGGAACTACCGACGGATCTCAACTCGCTCATTGACTTGACCACCTGGATCGATGGGCGGCTACGGGTACATAGAAAGGAGAGGAGGTCCGATTCCACTCGCACGCCCAAAGATTCCACCTCACCTCCGAGGCATCCCGGAAGTCCCCGACATCTCCGTGGCCGAGAGGACCCGAGGCTACCCGAGTTCCCCCGAGAGACTCTGAAGTCTGCCGATTCACCTTTTCCCGAGCCGATGCAACTAGGCAGAGCTAGGCTGTCCCCAGCCGAACGTCTACACCGGCTTCACACAAAGACTTGCCTGTATTGTGGGACTACTGGTCATTTCGTGTCCTCCTGTCCACTAAAAGACCAAGCTCACCAGTAGGGCCGAGTACTCTGGTGGGCCATACGGAGAACTTTCCACTCACCTTACTCGCACCCCTTAACCATGCCATCCTGCTGTGGGGGAACCAACTCAACCCCTCTCGCTAGACGGGCGCTGGACTCTATAAGCCGGGTCACCCACAATTCCATTCCCATCAACCTACGAGTGTTAGGGAGCCACATCGAGGCAATCCAATTCATGCTAATTAAGTCTCCTCAGGTTCCCGTGGTATTGGGATTCTCTTGGCTCTAGCCCGTTCTGCCACGCCCATTGCCTGAAGTCAGCGCAGCCTGCCCTGCTACGTCTTTCTGTGGGCTCAGAAGTTGCCCCAGACCACTCCGCCATTCCCACGGAGTACCAGCACCGCCGGCAGGTTTTTCAGTAAGTAAGGCCACTTCACTTCTTCCACTCCGACCCTATGACTGCGGGATCGACCTTCTCCCAGGCATCACACCGCCCTGGGGACGAATGTACTCTGTCGGGTCCGGAGACCAAGGCTATTAGAACCCCTACTTTTTCTTTATTTTTACTATTTTCTACACTGTAGAATTATAGTGAAGACATCAAAACTATGAAATAACACATATGGAATCATGTAGTAACCAAAAAAGTGTTAATTCAAAATACATTTTAAATGTGAGATTCTTCAAAGTAGCCACCCTTTGCCTTGATGACAGCTTTGCACACTCTCGGCATTTTCTCAACCAGCTTCATGAGATAGTCAGTGTGCAAATCTGTCATCAAGGCAAAGGGTGGCTACTTTGAAGAATCTCACATATAAATAAAGTGACTGGTACTGTATATACTGTATGTGAGTTGAGTAGTAGATCAACGTTATTTGGTTCAACCGGAAAAATACTTCTAAAAACATATTATACTGTATTTCTGTTGAACACAGATGACCAGAGTCCAGTTTGGCAGACTGACAGATAGTTTTGCTTGATAGGAATACACATTCTTCTGCCAGTCCTTTTTTAGCTTAATGGAAACTTTGAGGAACAGGAGGGTGCCTTTGAGCTGAAGAGGGTGAATTTGATGTAGGACTTAAACCACCTGACCAGGGAGATGCGAAAGGGTGGCTCACTACTACAGGTCCCATGAGCCCACTTCCCGCTCCTCTTCTAGGAGGTTAGTTCTCCAACCATACTTGTATCTATTGATTACTGTATATACTGTATGATTTGAGTATGCCTATCACATATTCTTATCACTTATTATGAAGGTCTAAATTGAATGTACTGATAAATTCCGTAATTACCCTAAATCATACACACTATAGACAAATTCCAAAATAAAGAAATCTGTCCTCATTTTCATGATTATTACATCCAGAAAAGGTGATAGTAACCACAAAATGAACACCATTGGAAATTATAAGTAATTGTAAAATGAATTAATCAGAGATCAATAACACAGAAGTTATCAATGTTTGTGTTTGCTTTAAAGTTCCTAGGCCTCATTGAAAAGGGAGCATGAAGGAGAGGCTCCCATCACTGAGCCCCTAAAATACATATTTGGTATCACAGAAGACATAACTCTGCAGTCACTGGGTGACTCTTCCTGTAATTCACCTGAATTGACCAGAGCTCTTGTGCGGGAAGCTGTGCATCAACTTAACTCTGCCCTCTTAGTAGTCATCTCCAATTCACCTTCAGGGAATTCTTCCCCACTGATGAGTGATGGGCAGTATGCCATGGAGGTTGCTGAGAAGATGATGTGTGTGATCTCTGACACGATGCAGAAAATTGGAAAGGAAGTGGCAAAATGCAAGATCACTCCATGTGAATCTGATCAGGACATTGAGTCCTTCCTTGGACCAATGAAAGGTAAGAGATGAGATATCTACTGCAGGTGAGATATCTACTGCAGCCATCATCCTCAACATACAACATCCGTTCTGCCAGTCACATTCTACCAAAGGTCCCCAAAGCATACACATCCCTGCGTCGCTCCTCTTTTCATTTCGCTGCAGCTAGCGACTGGAACGAGCTGCAAAAAAACACTCAAACTGGACAGTTTTATCTCCATCTTTTCATTCAAAGACTCAATCATGGATACTCTTACTGACAGTTGTGGCTGCTTCGCATGTATTGTTGTCTCTACCTTGCCATTTGTGCTAATGTTTGTGCTATTTTTTGTGCTGCTCCCATGTTGTGTTGCTACCATATGATGTTGTCATGTATTGCTGCCATGCTATGTTGTCTTAGGTCTCTCTTTATGTAGTGTTGTGGTGTCTCTCTTGTCGTGATGTGTGTTTTGTCCTATATTTTTAGCCTTTTGGTAGGCCGTCATTGTAAATAAGAATTTGCTCTTAACTGACTTGCATAGTTAAATAAATGAATTTTAAAAAATCTCCCAACTGGATGAATTCACTGCTTCAAGCGTTTCTCTTTTTGCTTGCGAGTCATCCGATGTCAGTCCGTGGGAGAATGCAACCAGCACCAAAGCCCATCTGGTCTCCTAATCCTAAGCATCAGGAAACTATCCAGTCAGAGCTTCCAGAGAAAGCTTGGGGGAATTTGTTAGGTACTCCTGAGAAAAATGTCAATCTTAGAACACCCTCTCAGAACTCAGAGCCATGCAGCAAAGCTGCTAGCCAGACCAAGATGGCCACTATGGTAGAGGACAATGTCTCTGTGTCGTCAATGAATGTTGATTCAGAGACATCTAAAATCATCCGACACATTTGTGGCGGATGCAGAGAGCTTTGTAAAAAGGCATTTGAAGCTGATGACAACATGGAGCAGTCCGATTTTGTAGACAGCATTATGGACTGGGTAAAGAATTTATCAACACAGTCACGTACCAGTGAGGACAGCATTTTACAGAGCACCCCCACCGCTTCCTCTATGAGTATGGACACAAAAGCCTGTGATGCTTTTGAAATCATAGTAGATGGCGTGAAAAGCCTGTTCCAGACCACAGAGTCCTCTGGTACTATAAGGCCTACAGACTCGGTCCTTCAGGATTCAAACGATTCAGAGACCTCATCCACAGACTCAGAAAAAGGTGTTGTGTCTGAGATGAAGATGTGGTCTGTAGCACAGATGATTTGCCAGCGTCTTCAGAGAACGCTGGGGTATTTTCTCTCCCATCGTGTCAAAAGCAGTGTTACCATGGCTGATGCCAAAAAAGGTCTCTGATTTTGGTCATCATTCAGGAGGAAATTTCCAGGTCTGAAGAAGTGAAGACCTCTGGGAAGTTCGCCCAACCACATAACATTTTGGGAACTAGGATGTAAAGTGTGGCGATGGCTCAATGTGAAGGCAATGAAGAGCTGGAGCACACTTCCTACAGGACTGCCACGCAAAATAAATACCATGCTGAACAGAGACGCAATAGATTGAACGTCCCATTAGTTTGCAAGAAATAGATCAACATTTTTTCTGTGATTGAATCAACATTATATCAGCCCATTTCAATGCAACAAAACAAAACAAATCTAACTTTTCAAGATTGAGTCTGTGATTTTGTTTTATTCCCAGCCAGAGCCAACTGAGTAGAATTCTATTGACGGGGGTAGCCCATAAACGGTCTTTCAGTCACCCGCGAGTGAATGCACTTTTCAGATCAGAGCCTCGGGTGTGCACATTTGTTGATATACTTTGCTAGTTAGCGAGTTATTAGCCCAGTTATAGATAAGTATAGGTCAGCAATGGGGATTTACCGCTTCCTACAAGAACACAACATGTGTAGGATACGTTTGCCTTTGAAAAGCAAGGCAGGTAAAAAAAAATTGAGAATGGCAGGTAAAAATATTTTGATAATGGCTTGAATATGCAAATAAGCCTATAGGCAGAGGGGTAGCCTACATTGTCTAATTCTCTGTATGGTAATAATAATTAATTTCATTTTGTAAAGTGGTTTCTTACATAATACAACACAATACAATGCAATTTACAGTCACCTATTTGGCCCATGGTGTTAGACCAAGTCAAAAATAATTAATGTCAATCCTTTCATGATGTAAAAACGTTTTTAAAAGTCTCATGCAATGTAGGCCTGCATTGAAAATCATAAGTCAAAAGCTATTTCCATGTGAAAATGTTATGGGATTTACTCCATTGGTTTTGCTAGGCATACATTATGCTCAAATAGCCACAATAGCCTACTGTCTAAAATTGTAAGGGTACAGCCTGTGTTCACTGTAAATGCGCACCGGAAGTTGCAAAAATTCTCACAAAGCTCAAGTTTCCACTCACAATAGTTTTTTTTACCCCCCTTTTCTCCACAATTTCGTGGTATCCAATTGGTAGTTAGTCTTGTCTCATCGCTGTGACTCCCGTACAGCCTCGGGAGAGGCAAATGTTGAGAGCTGTGCGTCCTCTGAAACACAACCCAACCAAGCCGCACTGCTTCTTCACACAATGCCCACTTAACCCGGAAGCCAGCCACACCAATGTGTCGGAGGAAACACCGTGCACCTGGCGACCTTGGCTGCAACAGAGCCTGGACTCGAACCCAGAATCTCTATTGGCACAGCGGTGCAGTACCTTCGACCACTGCGCCACTCGGAAGGCCTGACAAAGACCAACAATTTGCTCAGTGCCCCAAAGAATTTGAGGGAACATTGCTCCCAGGGACTCCCATTCCTAGTGAGTTGCCTGTCTATAGTTGTCCGATTGTACGAAGTACAATTATTGATGTGAATGATGGTGCAGTCCCAGACCCTCCAGTGGGTGGCGAAAACTACACCAGTGATGGTTAACACAATCCTGGATGTTGTAAATCCAGCATGACTGCATGAAGTCATCTCCAAGAGTCAGATCCTCACTCTGTCCCAATATATAGTTGATGAACACCGAAACCTGATTTTGAAACACAGAAACCTGTTTGTTAATGGAATCAGTGGCAGCGGGGGGAAAGTGTGTTAGACATTGTTCTATCGACTTTCACGATGAGGGAAAAACAATCGGGGAAGCTCTTTTCCTCCGAGCCTTTGCTGAAATGTCAGTGAATAAGTTGCTGTTCCCTCTTCTCATCCCTGCTTCTTGCGAAAGCTCTGCAGTCTCCAACAGCTCTTCACAGCTCTACGACAACGTTGTGAATTCTGTTCACAATGGTCCATCGAGTCATGGACAACAATGGAAAGCAAGCAACATCTGACTCATATGTTTGCCACGGAGTCCGAGGTTGAGAAACAGAGAGATGCCGTTCTTCCTCAGACTGAGTCTGTTCATTTGAACTCGAAGGTAGACAAGCATAGAGGTTCTGGTTAAAATGTTCCTGTTACATTTTAAAACACTTTTATTACAACACTATTGCAACACTATTATCTAAGTGTTGATCGTGGATATGCTGTTCTCTTGCCACACAATATAATAATCCAACAATAACATTATTCTACCTCAGCTGCTAATGACCAGCAATGTGTACGAGTTAGAGAAATGCGCTAACCATATTGTCCATTTTTAAAAAGAAAGAAAATCAAGAAAGATATATTGTAAAATGTTAAGAATATACTGTGGATCTATATCAGTGTACGGTTATACTGTATACAAGTAGTAAAGGGAATAGTGACTAGTTAGGAGTGCGGTAGAGAGGTATATAAAAATACATAGAGGCAGCAGTGGTGTGGGTGGGTGTGTGAATTTGTGTTTGATGTGGGAATGCAGAATCAGTGCAAATAATCTGCAAATAGCCTTAAGAACAGCCAGGGGTTAGCTGTTCAACAGTCTTATAGCCTGCAGGTAGAAACCGTCTCTGAGCCTGTTGGTCCTGGCCCTAATGCTCCGAGACCACCTGCCAGACGGTAAGGGAGAAAACAGTCCATGGCTGGGGTGGCTTAAGTCTCTGGAAATCTTCTGGGCCTTCCTCAGACACCACCTGTCTCAGTCTCCAGTATCTATGCTGCAATAATCTATGTGCCGGGTGGCTAGGATCAGTCTGTTATATCTGGTGAAATTCTCCTGTCTTATCTGGTGTCCTGTGTGAATTCAAGTATGCTCCCTCTAATTCTCTTTTTCTCCCTCTCTCCCTCCCCTCCCGGAGGACCAGAGCCCTAGGATCATGCTTCAGGACTACCTGGCCTCATGACTCTTGGCTGTCCCCAGTCTACCTGGTCGTACTGCTGCTCCAGATTCAACTGTTCTGCCTGCGGATAGGGAACACACCTCTTGACACGTACACCTACCAGGAAATTACTCTATAGGTGACTATATTGACTAATAACCCTCTTGTTCTGGAGTCTGGTCAAGCGGTAACACTCTCGATTCCCAGACCACACATTGTGACGGCCCTGAATTTGTCTGAACCATCTGTGCTTATCCTTCCAATAGGGCGCTTCCGCTTGAATTCCCAATTAAATGGCCAGCATCAGTCGCGAAAAAAGGGGTTGTGAAGGTGGTGCAAATGAGGATGTGTTCAACCCTCAGTTCCGAAGCCTCTTTACTTTGTTTGTTTTGTTGTATTTAAAAGTGTGCTTTGTAGCCTTGTCTCAAGTTTAACCAGGATCGGATCCACTCATTTCTTCCTTTGGACTGCACATCTGTTGGTCTCGGCTGCTTCTTCATGGCCTTTCTCTGCTGGAGATCTGTTAGCGGATTGGATTGTCCTGACTACAACCTTTTTTTGCATACGGTATTTCATTTGTTTGAATGTGATTTATACCGTATTGATTTGGGGTCAGTTGTAGTTGAAGACTACTGAGATTTGATACTCTTTATGGTTGTGTAGTAAAAGAGTTTGATATTTTGATTGTATGATTGAGACTGGGTTTAAGCTACACTTTTATGAACGGACAAACATTGCGTGACTAAGGTCACTTGAGATCACTGAACTCCTTTACCGGGCAGGACTCTTTTAGGCCCGAGATACAGGACATTTCTGGAGGAACCAGAGCTCATTGTTTGTTATATTATTATGTGTGTGAGAGAGATCATTTATGTTGGTAATACAACCAATGCAAAAGAACAGTTGTTTTGAAGTTATTCCCAATGTTTTAAGGGTTTATGAATAGTGTATGTCCATCCTGACTTTTACATGAGTCCTTTGTATTGGTGTAGACTTGACGGACCAGACGGGACTCATTCCCTCACAAACAAAAAGGAGAAAGCAATATTTTCTCTGGAAGGCACAACCTACCTGGCACCCCTACAAACAATAACCTCAAGTCAAAACCGTTACAACATGCCTTCAAGGCGACGGGATCAAGTCGCAACTCGGCCGTTCATCTAAAACCCTTCCTCACTGTTTGTTCTATACATGTCTCCCGACTTCCTACTGTCCTGTAAAAAATATATATAATAAATAAAACAAAGGGAAGGAGATCAGTGATCCTGGTATATAACAGTTGTTTTACCTCTCTGCCAAACCACATACAATACAAATATTTTGACACCCACCAGAAAAGTATTCTAGGGATGACTGTATCAATCAATAAAAAAACACATACAGTATAAATACATTAAATAAATAAATACATGCATACGCAAACAAAATAAGTTAAAATACACAAACAAATATCCCAGTACTTCATAAATATAAATATTTTTTTAAAGTATAAATAAGTATAAATAAGTATCAAACAGTGGCCATGGTTTATCGCACATCCGAGTTAGTGGGAGTGCAGGTGGGGACTTGCCACTATCTGGCAGCTATCAGTGTTGCTTTATCTCAAGGAAACTCTTGAGACAGCAATCAGAGGTGTCGTAGGTTGGCAGGACAAGCTGAGAACTAAACCCTCATGGGGAGAAAGAGAAGAAGAAACGCCGGCAGTCCTTGACCAGTTGCTATTGTACCAATTGATGGGGATCAGAACAAGGCCAGCGACCTGCAGTTATAGGATGAGGACCAGATCTTGGCAGATAGAGGATGGCACCAAAACCAATTGTGTAGCGTCCCTCTCTCTCAGATCAAGTGCTCCGCTTGCTTCATGTTTTCGAATGTCCCATTTGACCTTGATTGACAGAATAGATAGAAAGACTGAAGCAGGCTCGAATAAATATTAAATATGTTTCAGCCAGGCGACATCACTACGCAGCTGCCTTAGATGTCCAATAGGCTTCTGGCACGCACGACCCCACTCCGGTCCTCCATCCACGTCTGCACAGGTTTTGCTGCTGCTGTAGAGTGCAGCCCAGGCACTTTGTCCTGGCCTGAAAAGGAGTAGTTCAGCTGCTCTGTCCTGGCCTGGAAGTCAGGTGTTCGACGTTGCGCAGGCTGCGTTTCAGGTTCTGTGTGAAGTCACGGAGCTGCAACAGGATAAAGTGAGTGGCAACCTGAACCTCGTAGTCCCCTGGGAGGCGTGAGGCCAGTCCCGAGGCCTCATACTGGGCCACACTGCTCATCTGGCCCGGCTCCTGCATCTGAACAACACAAAAACACACACACACAGAAGGTTATTAACCTAAACGAACATCTCAAGTGTGACGATATGAGTGTAGGACCTCTATGATCTTGTGCCAGTGTGCATGCATGGGCAGATGTTTCTACTTCCTATTACTCAGGGAGTTTGTGTGTGTCAGTCTCACCTTGTTGACCTGGGCCAGCAGGTCTCTGATGTCAGCCAGGAGTCCTGTCACCTTTTCAGTGGTCACACGCTCCTTCAGCACACCCAGCACATCCTGATACAGCTGCAGCCCCGCAGACATACTGCTCAGACACACCTCCTGTAGGCGGAAGCACACAGCTGGTCAGTCAACTAAAATGGACCATGGCCAGTATGCTAGGACACAACGCAATAAGGAATCGGGTCAGAAATATTCATGTCAGCTTTATTATTCTATCTGCAACATTCAGGAGAACCGTAGCATTGTTTCCCCTTCACACACACACACACACACACACACACACACACACACACACACACACACACACACACACACACA
>NW_019943821.1:46808-102681 GCF_002910315.2 Salvelinus sp. IW2-2015
ACACACACACACACACACACACACACACACACACACCAGTGTAGGCTCCTCAGAGGAGGAAGGGAAGGACCATCCTCCTCAGTGAGTTTCATAAAAATACAAATTAGTGAAACATTAAAAAAGGTATCCTTTTTAGATAACTATACAAAATATATTCACCTCACCAACTCATTGATTAAAGCGCACTGTTTAGCAATGAAGGTCTACAGTGGTGTTAGTTTTTACTCTGTTTACTTAGAACCTAACAGACAACTAGGAAAAGCTCAAACTAAGTTTATTCACCCAATGGGTCAGACAGCTGAAAAGACAAAGACATATTCCCACCAGCACAAGTATTTACACCCCACTTTAGGCGGAGTCTCCTCCTTTTCTCTAAACATGGCGGGAAGTTAAGTGACGTGTGCAATAAACTGTTCCTTCTCCCTTCATGTGACCTGACCTCGGCCCCCCATTCCTCACTAATCCACAGCTATCCACCCTTATCAGTGACCGCAACCATGTGATTGCCTTTTCCCTCACTTAGTAACTCTCCAAGCCCATTGCTCATATCCAACCTCCGTTGACCCCACCATATACATTCCTCCTACATATAACCATTAACTTCTGGTGTCGCAAGTATTTCAAATTACAACCCAACAGCCTCAACAGCACTTTGTAGGGTTGCACCATGGTGTAGCTGGAGGACAGCTAGTTTCCATATTTTAGCTAGTTTCCATGACTTCAATACAAAACCTAGGAGGGTCACGGTTCTCACCCCGTTCCATAGACTTACACATGAATTATGACAACTTCCTCCTACCTATCAGAGCTCTTGCAGCATGAACTGACATGTTGCCCATCCAATCAAAGGATCGGAGATTGAATCTAGTACTGAACGCATAACCTACAGCTAGCTACCACTGCAGTGTATAAAATGTGGCGAGTAGTCGACTCAGAGAGAGACAATAGCTGGACAGTTTTGAACAAATGAATTTCGTCAAAAATTAAGGCGAAGCAAAAGAGCGAGAGAGGCATATTTCGTTGTATTTTTTTTTACATTTACATTTACATTTAAGTCATTTAGCAGACGCTCTTATCCAGAGCGACTTACAAATTGGTGCATTCACCTTATGACATCCAGTGGAACAGCCACTTTACAACAGTGCATCTAAATCTTTGTAAGGGGGGGGGGGGGGGGGGTCAGAAGGATTACTTTATCCTATCCTAGGTATTCCTTAAAGAGGTGGGGTTTCAGGTGTCTCCGGAAGTGTGGTGATTGACTCCGCTGTCCTGGCGTCGTGGAGGGAGTTTGTTCCACCATTGGGAGGCCAGAGCACGCGAACGTTTTGACTGGGCTGGGCGGGAACTGTACTTCCCTGCATGGTAGGGAGGCGAGCAGGCCAGAGGTGGATGAACGCAGTGCCCATTTTTTTTTTTTTTTTTATTGCCTTGTTTGCGAATTTTTATTTTTTTTTTTTTTTTTTTTGTTTTTTGTGTAGGTGCCTTATCAGAACCTGACGGTACTGAAGGCTTGGCCAGTTCCCCTACAGCTCGAGGCAAGCTACCAAATGGTCTTGTAGCGGCAAATGACTGGAGCCTTCAACTGGAAGCCAGTGGAGAGAGCGGAAGGAGCGGGGTGACGTGAGAGAACTGGGAAGGTTGAACACCAGACGGGCTGCGGCGTTCTGGATGAGTTGTAGGGTTTAATGCACAGGCAGGGAGCCCAGCCAACAGCGAGTTGCAGTAGTCCAGACGGGAAGAATGACAAGTGCCTGGATTAGGACCTGCGCCGCTTCCTGTGTGAGGCAGGGTCCGTACTCTGCGGATGTTGTAGAGCATGAACCTACAGGAACGGGCCACCGCCTTGATGTTGTAAGTTTTTTCTCACTTTCTCACTAGTTTTTCTCACTTTTACTTGCTTAGCTAGCAAGGCGGCTCTCGACCTGTGCAACTAACGTTTGTATAGGTTGTAGCAAAATCATGATGGTTTATGGGGGGGGGGGAATTGTATCATGTAGTAGTCTAACCTATCGATGTTACATTGAGCTGGGTGAATGGAATATGAATGACAGTCATCCAATATGCCTGTAATAGAAATAAGGCCATGCTCATAAAAAAAAAAGATTGTCCTCCCTGATCTTAAACGGCAGCGACCGCATCGACACACACACCTCACCAGGGTGAAGTCGATTTGGTTTAGGGGTCTGCAGCCAGTCTTTAGTTCTGGTGCTGCGGGGATGCCCAGGGAGGTCACCATGGACTGGTACGGTATGTTCCTAGACTGGCTGGACGGGTCAAGGGTCAGGCCCTAGAGAAGAGGAGGGGATGGTTTAGAGCTGGAGCCAATGTAATGCATACATGTATGTCTATGGGTTGACCTGCAGGTCAAGCAGAGAGAAGTTGGGTTAGTGCACTTTTGAATCTGTGGTGTTAGTGGTCGTGACAGGTTGTAAAACCAAACCACAGCAAGTTAAATGCACAAACAGATGCATAGGTCCCGTGTGGCTCAGTTGGTAGAGCATGGCGCTTGCAACGCCAGGGTTGTGGGTTCATTCCCCACGGGGGACCAGGATGAATATGTATGAACTTTCCAATTTGTAAGTCGCTCTGGATAAGAGCGTATGTAAAAATGTAAATGTAAATTTGTTTTGCAATTTAACTAAACCTACCCGTATATTTTCCTAAATGTGCCTGCAGCTACAAGGAATGATTGCATTTACTAAATTTAGCAGCAGCTAAATGTGATATTGATCTTTGTTAGATACATGCTTTGCATTCTTCAATGCAAATATGTTCTGTCGTGTGCTAGGGTTTGTTTTACCCAAAAACAACACAATGTTTGCATGATCTAACGGTCAACGTGATTTCAACTCAAATCGAGCATTATTAAAGACCATGCAAAGCTGCGTAATTTTACCCATAACAGTTTGCGATAAATTACATACAGTAAAGACCATACACACCACGTAAGAACAGGGCATCGTCGCCCAATAGACTTACCGTGATTTTAACACTGGACCCGTGAACCACAGGGATGTTGACTAATATTTTTTCGACCAAACTCCTTGCGTCCATTGACCTCTCTGGAATGTGTGCGGACCGGACCAGAAAAGCTAAACAGCAGAGCAGACCTACAACTTGGAGAAATAAAAAACAGCTGCAGAACGACTCTATGACGATACAGATTCTGAACAAGTTGAACTCTGGTACAGCCAGTGCCGCGCAGAACATTATGCAAGAAAGGGGAGCGTGCCAAATATAGCGCGTTGAGGTACGCAGTAGCACAATAAAAATGCCTGGAGACAACACTCAAAATATGTCCAAGCTATTATGACTTTCTTCAGACAATTTTAACAAAATATTGTATCCAAGTTAAAAAAAAGTTGCATCGAGAAGAACAAATACACGAATTAATAGTGTCCTAGTCAAATGTATTTGTAAATATCTCATATAAAATATAACTTACTTTTGAGAGTGTTCATTCCGTGTCAGTATGGTTAGTCTATTTTGCTAAATATGTAGGATTCTTTCTTATCTCCCATTTGAGGGAGACTTGAAGTATTTATATGAATCAAGTATGTTTCATGGGAATTTCCACTGAAGGGTCATTGTACTGGAGGGTCATTGTAAACATGCAATAGTGAGTGACTAATAATTTGGGCTCTATTCAATCTGATTTGCGGAAGTCCAGCTTTACAGCGTGGTTGAAATGTAAAGGAAATGTTTCCGCTTTATTCACCGAATTCACGATAAACGCTACATATGTAGTAGGCTCAATCGGAAATTAGGCTACCTTTACAATTCTATCACGCTTCATTTTTACATATTGAATAAAGCCCTTAAGAGATAGAAATGCTACCTTGTGATCTTGGCATGCATTCAAAAATCAGAACATGAGCAAATATATAATGCATGTGATTAAAACTGTGCTTATGATTAAAAAAAGACAACTAGCCTATTAGGCTTTCAATACAGAAACTATATATAGGCTAAGCCTAATTGTTGTATTCTGCTGTTTTACATCTATTATAACGCTATTATTTTTATTTTATTGGGCCAATATTTTATTTCCTAGAGCTTATTGTAAAGCACTTTGAGCTGCATATTATGAATCAAATAAATGAAACAAAGCTATTAATTGCCTAATATTGATTGGATCCATTCTGCACTCTCCATCCACTCTGTCCTACCCTGTGATCCCTCCACCTTTTCACCTGGCTGTCACTGTCTGGACTCACTGTCACTCCTGCCCTACTGGACTCCCTAATGTTTAACTGTATGTGTTCAAACCCCATGTATTAAACAACATTTTATCTGTAAAGTGTGTTGAGACTTATGAAATGCACTTTAAATAGGCCTAGCTGATGACTTGACTTGATTAACAGGTCTATAGGCCTCTTATTATTATTTTACCCTTTAATTTACATTTGTGGTTGGGAAATTAGTTCTAGCCTATAATTCAGAAACATGTCACATTAGTTTATTTGTTTTTTAATTCAATAGCCTGACGTGAACGGTCACGCTGCGGACAATAGGCTATGATTGAAAATAGCTATATGCGCTCTACAAAACAGTCGCACATCCAAACACAATGCACGGAACGTTCGCACGTGTAGCTGTGTTGACGTCATGACGAGCCCAAGACTGAAACAACCTTATGGCATTTTCAGTGACGTTCATGTAGGGCTACATTACTCAGAAAAAAATACATGTACATAATTTCACAACTCTAGTTGTAGCAATTCGCCATGTTATGTATGCTACTCTCTGAGTAGGAAACTAAGGAAATAAGGTTGGGTTACCTAATGCTTTGTTCCCATTTTATTTCCTCGGAACAATTGAAGACTAATATCCCCGTTTGTGAAATCCTTATTTGCGCAAGTAAATTAGTCTTACTTCAGGATTTGGCCATTGCGCAATGACATCAAGCTCACACGCATCTTGATTGCAAGGTATGCTCACTTGTTCTCTTGACTACAAATCCCTTTCTTAGGTAATAACTGACCTCATTCCCAGCGTCTTAATTAAGCAATAAGGCCCGAGGAGATGTGCTATATGACCAATATCCGTTAACATCGCGTTAACAGCCCTTAGCGGTGGTATATTGGCCATACATCACAAACCCCCGAGGTGCCTTATTACTAATATAAACTGGTTACCAACATAATTACAGCAGTAAAAATACATGTTTTGTCATACCCGTGGTATATGGTCTGATATACTACGACTGTCAGCCAATCAGAATTCAGGAATCGAACCACCCAGTTTATAATGTACCATTTATCATGACGTTTGTGAATAGCTTATATCCTTTCTAGAATTGGCATGACAGCGCTATAAGCTAGTTTTGATTGCATAAATTCTTTTCTAATGTAGGATTTTTTTTCTTCCATTTGTTGTGCCTATCAGCAATGCTAAACTGTTGAATATAGAATGTATCATTATGGCTGACCCCCGTGTTCAAGAGCACATGATGCCGCGCGGTGAAACACCGCTTCCCATTAATTTTCATGGGGAATGCACACTAGATAAACGTACATTGCCGCGTGCCGCTTACGCCGCCCATTGTGACTCGCTTGTGGGCGTGCTGGCAGCATATGACAGCAGCATGTTCGATTGTGCGTCAAGAATTCAGCATAGCATGTTTGTATGAAGGTTAGAAAAATAAAAAAAGTTTGTATGAACGTATGGTTATTAAATGGGTAAATAGTTCAATAGTAATATCCTCTAAAACACTCTGGTGACAAACAAACTTTGCTGTCCTGTTTCCAATTGTCCACAAGGCTGTGAGAACCTATTCAAGTAAGTAAATACATTTCGAAAATGTAAAATAAACGATGTATTATTACCTAACTAGCTACAGTGCAGGCTAACTCAAATGAGCTGTCAAATGAGCTAGCTAGCCAACTTCACATACTGTATAGATAGGTAGCTGGTGATATTTAGTTAAGTTAGCTAGTTAATATGAAGTTAGCTAGCTATCTTCATGTATTTATCTCTGTAAAAAAAAAAACTCCAAATGCATTTGCAGGTAGCTAGCTAACAGCCATGGAGGAGGGTGAAAGGATAACAGCCCCAACTGTCAAAGTGAGAGAGGAGGCTATTCTGGATAGGGCAGGTACTTTTGTGTAGTTCCTGTCCCAAGTATGGACGGAGATAATAGTAACATACTATTACAGTGCAGTGTAATTTGAGTATAATGAAGTCTGTGGTGAGGTTTTCTCTTTAGATAAAGAGATCTATGAAAGCCWGTCTACATATGAAGAGGTCCCAATGAAGAGCAGCGGTTCTCAGTCCTGGTCCTGGGAACTCAAAGGGGTGCACATTTTTGTTTTTGCCTTAGCACTGCAGAGCTGATTCAAATGATCAACTCGTCATCAAGCTTCAAGTAGTATTTATGTATTCATTTGTGACTCTATCCTTGATATGATCCTGTTATTGTCACATGCTACACATGCACATACAGTTGAAGTAGGAAGTTTACAAACACTTAGGTTAGAGTCATTAACTCGTTTTTCAACCACTCCACAAATGTCTTGTTAATAAACTATAGTTCTGGCAAGTCGGTTAGGACATCTACTTTGTGCATGACACAAGTAATTTTTCCAACAATTGTTTACAGACAGATTATTTTACTTATAATTCACTGTATCACAATTCCAGTGGGTCAAAAGTTTACATACACTCAGTTATGTAAACTGAACTGAAAAAGCATGTGCGAGCAAGGAGGCTTACAAACCTGACTCAGTTACACCAGCTCTGTCAGGAGGAATGGGCCAAAATTCAGCCACCTTATTGTGGGGAGCTTGTGGAAGGCTTCCCGAAACGTTTGACCCAATTTAAAGGCAATGCTATCAAATACTAATTGAGTGTCTGTAAACTTATGACCCACTGGGAATGTAATGAAAGAAATAAAAGCTGAAAGAAATCATTCTCTCTACTATTATTCTGACATTTCACATTCTTAAAATAAATTGATGATCCTAACTGACATAAAACAGAATTTTTACTAGGATTAAATGTCAGGAATTGTGAAAAACTGAGTTTAAATGTATTTGGCTAAGGTGTATGTAAACTTCCGACTTCAACTGTATGTGTGTTCATGCATCTATCAATCCAATGTTATCATGATTTATTGTAAGGGATATTATACTTTAGTAATCCACAATGGTCTGGTGATGTAAAAGTCTAATAATGACATTATCTTCCATTTTCCTAGTTACCTTGTAACTGGAGATTCCTTCAAAATCATTGCCTAGTTACCATGTAGGACACTGCAAGGTTGGGTGACCAGGGCCATCAGGGACTACCTCCTGGAGGAATTCAGGCGTGTGAAGGCTACCTGTGTTCTGCATAACTTCCTGAGGACGGACACAAGGACAAGGAGGGGATCTGCAGCTCGACGCCGTGTGCCTGAGAAGTCTGCTGCTCTGCAGGATGTTTCAAGGATGGGGTCCAACAACGCAGCAAGAGAAGCAATCCGTGTGCAGGAGATATTCACCTCCTACTTCTTCGAAGAGGGTGCTGTTCCATGGCAACACCATAGACTACACTATGCACAACCAAAGGCTTTTTTATGAGTCATCCACATTGCAATAAGAGTATTATTCAATTTACTTAGCTATGTCAACTGCAGTTATTCAATTCTCAGTTTCTCTCCATATGATTTCTACTTCTCAGGTGAGGGTGCTGTTTAGGTAAGGGTGTGATGTCTGTACAAAAACAAAAGACTATTTTAAGTCACCCATATTGATAAAATGTAGAACAATTAGACACCCTATAACCCACACCTAAACACTCATGTATCAATCTGATTGATGGATTGTGTTGTGCAGTAATCAGGCTCAAGTGTATAACTGGCTCCTTCCACCTTCAAAGAATAGGCAAGAGGGCCAACCATGGAGAATAGTAAGACACTTCATTATTTCTATAATTACGCTATATTGTTTGTCCTTGTGTGTCCGTTCATGTTTTTCAGCATAAAGTACTCTGAAGCCACTTAGTGTGGACACCAGGTGAGACCACAGATTCCTGATGAACACTCTTTAGCTACCTTATTTTCTCAATAACAGTCTCTCTCCTTCAATCTTTTCAGTCTACTGAGGGGGAATAGGTTTTGTCGTGCCCCCTTCACGGCTGTCTTGGTCTGCTTGGACAATGTTTGTTTATGTGGACGCCAAGGAACTTGAAGCTCTCAACCTGCTCCACTACAGCCCTGTCAATGAGAATGGGGGTGTGCTCGGTCCTCCTTTTCCTGTAGTCCTCCTTTGTCTTGATCACGTTGAGGGAGAGGTTGTTGTCCTTCCACCACACGGTCAGGTCTCTGACCTCCTCCCTATAGGCTGTCTCATCGTTGTCGGTGGTCAGGCCTACCACTGTTGTCATCAGCTCACTTAATGATGGTGTTGGAGTCGTGCCTGGCCATGCAGTGAAAAGGGAGTACAGGAGGTCTGAGCACGCAGCCCTGAGGGGCCCCCTTGTTAAGGATCAGCGTGGTGGATGTGTTGTTACCTACCCTTACCATCCAGTTGCAGAGGGAGATGTTTAGTCCCAGGGTCCTTAGCTTGGTGATGAGCTTTGAGGGCACTATGGTGTTGAACACTGAGCTGTAGTCAATGAATAGCATTCTCACATAGGTGTTCCTTTTGTCCAGGTGGGAAAGGGCAGTGTGGAGTGCAATAGAGATTGCGTCATCTGTGGATCTGTTCATGCGGTATGCAAATTGGAGTAGGTCTAGGGTATCTGAGATAATGGTGTTGATGTGAGCCATGACCAGCCTTTCAAAGCATTTCATGGCTACAGATGTGAGTGCTACGGGTCGTTAGTCATTTAGGCAGGTTATCTTAGTGTTCTTGGGCACAGGGACTATGGCAGTCTGCTTGAAACATGTTGGTATTACAGACTCGGTCAGGGAGAGGTAGAAAATGTCAGTGAAGACACTTGCCAGTTGGAATGCCAGTTGGTCAGCGCATGCTCGGAGTACATGTCCTGGTAACCCGTCTGGACCAGCGGCCTTGTGAATGTTAACCTGTTTAAAAGTCTTACTCACATTGGCTGCGGAGAGCGTGATCACAGTCTTCCGGAACAGCTGATGCTCTCATGCATGTTTCAGTGTTACTTGCCTCGAAGCGAGCGTAGAAGTTATTTAGCTCGTCTGGTAGGCTCGTGTCACTGGGCAGCTCTCGGCTGTGATTCCCTTAGTAGTCTGTAATAGTTTGCAAGAACTTCTTTCAATAAAGTATTTGTCTCTGCTGGTTAAAATTAAGTCTCTCATTTGATATAATACTACACCTATCCTGTGTTTATCAGATCAATACAGATGAAGGAAATTAGATTGTTTTTTAAAATTCTATTTCTGTATATATGAATGACAAATCAGCCTTTAAATAGTTAAATCCTGTTTCTTGTCTATTGGTTACAATGTGTAACCATTGATGTCTCAGTAAAATCAACAAAAAAAGAAACGTCCCTTTTTCAGGACCCCGTCTTTCAAAGATGATTTGTAAAAATCCAAATAACTTCCCAGATCTTCATTGTAAAGTGTTTAAACACCGTTTCCCATGCTTCTTCAATGAACCATAAACAATTAATGAACATGCACCTGTGGAACGGTCGTTAAGACACTAACAGCTTACAGACGGTAGGCAATTAAGGTCAGCAGGCCCACACGCAAAGGCAATTTACCGCTTGCTAGTGCACACGAGCCATGATCCCTAACAATATCAATACATTTTGCCTAGCACCTTAACATTTTCATCTCAGCGATTGAGTAATCAAGCACGATGCTCTAGAACCATCATTACCTTGCAATGGGCCTTTTACTGTATGTTTGTGTCCCAATAATCTCTCCCTCCTCCTGAAGTATGACTCATTCACTAGTCTGCAGATATTGAAAAGCACTGGATTGGTGTTGGCATGGGCATTGTTCACTTTGCTTGATGAATTTTACAGGAAGTGACTGGTACAGGACTGCATTATATGACTGGTTTATATAGTGCAGTCAAAGTATTCAGAACCCTTCTTCCACATTTTGTTACAGCCTTACTCTAATGGATTCAATTAAATGTTTCATCAATCTACACAAAATACCCCAGAATGACAAAGTGAACATTTCGCTTTTTTTTTTTTTTACAAATACAAATTAAATACCTTATTTACATAAGTATTCAGACCCTTTGCTATGAGACTCGAAATTCAGCTCAGCTGCATCCTGCTTCCATTGATCATCCTTGATGTTTCTACAACTCGATTGGAGTCCACATGTGGTAAATTCAATTGATTGGAAAGGTCCCACAGATGACAATGCATGTGAGAGCAAAAACCAAGTCATGAGGTGGAAGGAATTGTCCGTAGAGCTCCGAGACAGGATTGTGTCAAGGCACAGATCTGGGGATGGGTACAAAAAAAAAGAAAATGTCTGCAGCATTGAAGGTTCCCAAGAACACAGTGGTCTCCATTCTTTAATGGAAGAAGTTTGGACCCACCAAAACTCTTGCTGGCCGCCCGGCCAAAACTGAGCAATTGGGGGAGAAGGGCCTTGGTCAGGGAGGTAACCAAGAACCCGATGGTCACTCTGACAGAGTTCCTCTGTGGAGATAGGAGAACCTTCCAGAAGGATCATCTCTGTAGCACTCCACCAATCAGGCCTTTATGGTAGAGTGGCCAGACGGACGCCACTCCTCAGTAAAAGGTACATGACAGCCCGCTTATAGTTTGCCAGAAGGCACCTAAAGGACTCTGACCATGAGAAACAAGATTCTCTGGTCTGACGAAACCAAGATTGAACTCTTTGGCCTGAATGCCAAGCGTCACGTCTGGAGGAAACCTGGCACCATCCCTAAAGTGAAGCATGTTGGTGGCAGCATCATGCTGTGGGGATGTTTTTCAGAGGCAGGGATGGGAGACTAGTCAGGATCGAGGGAAAGATGAACGGAGCAAAGTACAGAGAGATCCTTGATGAAAACCTGCTCCAGAGCGCTCAGAACCTCAGACTGGGGCGACGGTTCACCTTCCAACATGACAAAAACCCTAAGCACACGGGAGAAGTCTTAATGTCCAGCCAGAGCCCGGACTTGACCACGATCAAACATCTCTGGAGAGACCTGAAAACAGCTGTGCAGCCGACGCTCCTCATCCAACCTGACAGATTGAGAGGATCTCCAGAGAATGTGAGAAACTCCCCAAAAACAGGTGTGCCAAGTTTATAGCAAAATACCCAAGAAGACTCAAGGTTGTAAGCACTGCCAAAGGCACTTGCACAAAGTACTGAGTAAAGGGTCTGAATACTTATGTAAATGTAATATTTAAGTTATTTATAATTTGGCCAAATTTTCTAAAAAACTGTTTTTGCTTTGTCATTATGGGGTATTGTGTGTAGATTGAGGGGGAAAAAATAAGGCTAATGTAACAAAATGTGGAAAAAGTCAAGGGGTCTGAATACTTTCCGGATGCACTATTATACCAGTCATTTCTGTTAAATCCATGAAGCTAATGGAACAAAAGATATAATTGGGATGCACCCTACCGGGCAGGAGAAAGAGGTAAATTAAGAAATCAGAGGAAGGAACAGGAGCCGTGAACAATGAGGCAGAGACAAATCTAACTAGTTGAGCTCAACAGCACACAGTTCTAAAGAGGGACAACAAATGAATTGATTTCCTCAAGGTATTCTGAAATATGAGTTTCCATATCTGCATTTTAGAAAGGGCTGCTGTCAAGATATTGAATTGCATTGCTCAGCAAGAATAACAAATCAAGGAGCCAACATAATTCCTGACAGAAAAGCTTACAAATACAAGCTGCTCTGTGGCAAAAGGCTCTTAGTTTGCTAGACATTCACTGTACAAATGATTGTTCCCCAAATTAGAAATTAAATTGACAAAGACTTATTGTGTGCTGGCCTCAAACCCAATACAGATACACAAAATGCTTCTCCCAGCAAGTTAACAGTGACACGCAAAGTCTAAAAGTAGGGACAACGAGGACCAGTGGTAGGGTTGAATGGAAGTGTTCTTATTGTATGTTAATGCTAACATACATATATAATGTTAGAAATGGCCTTGTGCCTGCAGAGAAATAAACAAAACAACTATTACAAGAGGGAGGAGGAAGGATAGAGGGGGGGGAAACAATAAGGCATCCTTGCACTCGTTCCTCTCAGAGGATCATGGGAAACTGTCATCGTCATCTTCCGCCATCTCCTTGGCGAACTCCAGGTCCTGCTGCTCCCGCTCTCTGCGCTCCTGAAATGTAAACACACACACTAAAGCTGCAGTATGTAACTTTCGGGAGACCTGACCAAATTCCCACAGAAATGTGTTATAGAGCTGTCATTCTCATTGAAAGCAAGTCTAAGCAGTATATCTGTTCTATGTGCCCTATTTCTATGCCTCCCCATTCTTAAGTTTTGTTTTTGCATCTTGAAAATTGGTTTTGTACATCAGCTTCAAACAGCTGAAAATATAATATTTTTGGTTATGGAAAATATATTTCAGTGGTTTAGATGGTACAATGAATCTCACAAACTGAAATTAGGCAAACTATTAGACTTAGCAACCAGAAAATGGGAGTGATTTATGCATAATGCATCTTTAAAATGATTAAGTTTGCAAATAGCTAACATTTTAGAATGACAGATAGCATTTAGTCTGAAATTCTAGTCCCAAATATAACATTTACAAAACTAGTTAACACTGCCCCCTTGTGGTCATAACAGGAAAATATAGTATACTAGTAGTTCAGCAGCACAGATAAAGAACAATTTCATATTATCTCCTACAAAAGAACCCCCACGACAGTCCATTTCAGGGGCTAATACAAGGAGTAGTAAAAAGTTGGTACACACCTCTGCTGATTCTAGGTCCTTGTTGTAAGCCTTGGGTGGAAACCTCATGGCCTTGACAGACATGTTGTGTATGTCCAGGCAGAAGGAGATCCTCTGGTGGAAGGCCAGCTGGGGCTCCCTGGTACCGTAGATGTCCATGGTCTCTTTAGACTGAACATAGCCCTTCTCATGGTTGATGCTGGCTTCGATCACTCCATCACGGATAGCCTGGAAGAGAGGGATGAGGTTGGGAGAGAAAATCAGTAAGAGACAGTAGTTTTCCCTTGCCACCATGTCACCTGTGGCTTAGGACAGTTGAGGACTGGATTCCATATTTATCACACACAAGTGATGTGCTTTTCTATTAATGCTCTTTAGGAAATCCTTGTATGAGCTGATGTAGAGCAGGCGGTGGGGATAAATCATGAGCTTAAGGTACAATATATACACACACTGAACAAAAATAAAATGGTCCCATGTTTCATAAGCACAAAAAGCTTTTTTCACTCAAATTTTGTTTACATCCCTGTTATTGAGCATTTCTCCTTTGTCCATACACCTAACAGGTGTGGCATTATCAAGAAGCTGATTAAACAGCATGATCATTGCACAGGTGCACAAAGCCACATGTCTCAAGTTAAGGGAGTGTGCAATTGGCATGCTGACTAGAGGAATTTCCACCAGAGCTGTAATGTTCATTTCTCTACCATAAGCCACCTCCGACATTTTAGACAATTTGGCAGTAAGTCCAACCGGCCGCACAACTGAGGACCACGTGTAACCACACCAGCCCAGGACCTCCATATCCGGCTTCTTCACCTACTCAATTATCTGAGACCAGCCACCTGGACAGCTGATAAATCTGTGGGTTTGCACAACCGAAGAATCTCTACACAAAATGTCTCAGGGAAGCTCATCTGCATGCTCGTCGTCCTCAGGGCCTTGACCTGACTGCAGATCAGCATCCTAACAGACTTCAGTGGATAATTGCTCACCTTCCATGGCCACTGGCACGCTGGTATCAGATATGATCTGGTATGATCAGGCCCTACACCCAAACAAGGGCACTGCGTTCATCTACCTCTGGCCTGCTCGCCTCCCTACCTCTGAGGAAGTACAGTTCCCGCTCAGCCCAGTCAAAACTGTTCGCTGCTCTGGCACCCCAATGGTGGAACAAACTCCCTCACGACGCCAGGTCAGCGGAGTCAATCACCACCTTCCGGAGACACCTGAAACCCCACCTCTTTAAGGAATACCTAGGATAGGATAAAGTAATCCTTCTAACCCCCCCCCCCTTAAAAGAGTTAGATGCACTATTGTAAAGTGGTTGTTCCACTGGATATCATAAGGTGAATGCACCAATTTGTAAGTCGCTCTGGATAAGAGCGTCTGCTAAATGACTTAAATGTAAATGTATGGTAGATGGCGTGTATGGAGTCATGTGGGCGAGCGGTTTGCTGATGTCAACGTTGTGAACAGAGTGCCCCATGGTGGCGGTGGGGTTATGGTCAGGCATAAGCTATGGACAACGAACACAATTGTATTTTATCGATGGCAATTTGAATGCGCAGAGATACCGTGACGAGATCCTGAGGCCCATTGTCGTGCCATTCATGCGCCACCATCACCTCATGTTTCAGCATGACAATGCCATGTCGCAAGAATCTGTACACAATTCCTGGAAGTTGAAAATGTCCCAGTTCTTCCTTGGGCTTCATAGTCAGACATGTCACCCATTGAGCATGTTTGTGATGCTGTGGATCGCCATGTATGACAGCGTGTTCCTGTTCCCGCCAAGATCCAGCAACTTCGCACAGCCATTGAAGAGGAGTGGGACAACATTCCACAATCAACAGCCCGATCAACTCTATGTGAAGGAGATCTGTCGCACTGCATGAGGCAAATGGTGGTCACACCAGATACTGACTGGTTTTGTGATCCACGCCCCTAGACCATATTGACTCCAATCTGGGCTCGGATCGCGGCCCACCAATTGAGTATGGCTGTAGTAGATCATGTTACCTTGGCCACTATGAACTCAGCATCCTCTGGACTGTCCAGCTGCAGCTTCTGAGCGATGTCTGCCAGGGATATACGAGAGTAGGACAGGCTGATCATACGCACACCTACAGGGAGAGAAGGTGTTAAATATCAACAAGTCAGTCAGGTACTAAAAATGAAGAACCATGACCAAAAACGGTTTAAAAGAAGAGGAAGCCATCTGAGAATGTGGAAGAACAGCCCGAAGTGAAAGGCCTGCTGGTCACTGACCCGTCTTGATGACATTGTGTCGCAGGCGGATGATCAAGGTGTAGGTGCCGTCTGCCTGGAACTTCTCTCCAAACTGATCCAGGGCCTGGTTGAACTTGGCCAGGTTACCCGTCCTGACAGCTGTGTGGGAACAGAGACCAGGATTCACATCTTACTCATGCTTAAGACTCATTCTCATGACCCAGCTTGCCGGAAATTTACCCTGGGTGAGCAGGAAGTAGGGCGCTAGTGATCTCTTCAGGGGAGCCTGGCGGAACTGCAGCCTGTCTGGTATCTCCCCAAGTAACAGCTCCACCACAATCAGCAACTTGTGAACCTGATAGGGAGAAGATGTGGACAACCTGAACTTTGTGGCATACAGTGGGCTATTTTATTTGTTAAGCACTTCGAAATGAATCCCCTGAATTATTGAAATAGCATTAGCATGTGGGTCTTGGCAGATGAGATGTAGTCATTGCGTCTCAGTTGTTTGTTTGTGTGTGCAGGTTCGTGTATGAAGTGGAGAAAGAAAAAAATACATTTAAAACTAAATATTATTATTTGTTAAATGAAATGCATCATCCCCTGTAAGAAATGTGCTGTACAAATAAAGTTTGATTGACAATATGTTGTCAGGCAACACACTACGGGAAATTTGAGTGACAACTTTGAAACCTTAACAATAGTTTCTCCTTTTTAATAAGGTAGCCTAGTGGTTAAGAGCATTGGGCCAGTTACCAAAAGTTCACTGGTTCAAATCCTTGTCACGACTAGGTGATACATCTCTCGATGTGCCCTTGAGCAAGGTTCTTAACCCTAATTGTGCCATTAAGTTGCTCTGTATAAGAGTGTCTGCTAAAAGACTAACATGTAAAATGTGTGTGCAAAATGTAATAATTGCACACAACTGCATGCTGGGTGTACTAACTGTCTGTTTGAAGCCCACAGCTGTGTGTTGGGGGGCCTTCCTCAGGGCGTTGGTCAGGGTCCTCCTGGCCTCTGTGTACTCCAGCTGGATGGCCTTGATACGACCTGGAGGGTTGAAGGAGAGAATGATCAGAGTGGAAAAGCAGCAAACTAAGCCACAACTACAAATTCTTTCATATTCTGAGGCAGTTTCTTATAGTCATTTCAAAACCTGTAGAGGACTGATAAACATAATTCAATTGAATGTGATTAAACTAAACAACTTCTGATGTCTTCAACTAGTAAAATGTATACAGTTTTATCCCGGGTGACACCTTATGTCAACAGAAATTGATATGCTTAGGGCTCCTTCCCAGTCCCTCTCCTTCCCAATCCCTCTCACCTGTGTAGTAGAGGTAGCGGGCCCACTCGTTGTTGTTGGCCAGCTCAGGGAAGACTGACTTGGACACCAGCTTCTCAGCCTGGTCATACAGGTTGTACTGCAGGTAGTTCCTCAGCAGCAGGTTGAGAAGCGTGGCCTGGCCGTCGGCGTCGTGCCGCAAGGTGGCCGTCCTCAGGCGCGTGTGCAGGAAACTGAGAGAGAAGGGTTTTTAGTTTAAAATCGATCGAAGGCATTACATATTGACTTGCATAGGTTTAAACTGGCCTACTGCCTTTTGAAACAACCTCTATCTTTCCCGACCGTCATCCTCGCCATGGGTTTAAGTCAGAAAAAACAAAAACAGTCAGTGAAAGTGTTGGTGGGCTTACCTACGCACAGTGTCCAGCTGGTTGAGGAACTCGTAGACGCGGGAGTGGTAGTAGTAACACTTAGCAGCCACCAAGTCCAGAGCACGCCGGTTCTGAGGTCCGATCTTCTGCAAGAGCTCATCTGACACCTTCTGGGCCTACAGAGAGAAAAGTGAGAAGCTAAGAACCAAGACAGGCAGTCGGGAATTAACCCAGACATAATTTCTTTCTAAGGACCACCGTGTGGTGACCATTATATATACCAAAGGGAATTTAGAGCTCAATACAACATAAATATGTACTGTGCATGCATGAGAGCGAGAGACAGAGGCATGAGAGAGAGAGAGTGTGTGTGAACTCAGTCAGCCCACCTCTGTGTAGCGTTTGTTGTTGGTGAGGTAAACCAGCAGGAGCAGCTGCAGGTAGGCCTCCGCCTCAGGGATCAGGGGGGTGGCAGCTGCCTTCCCTATACGGGGCCTGAACTGGACATCTCCCTCTGTGTCCATGGGCTGGATGGATGCAATAGATGGAGGGGAGAGGGTGTGGGTAGAGGAGGGAAAAGGAAAGACAGAAGCGTACAGAAAGGGACCAAATGAGTCAAGTGGGCAAAGGAGACAGAGATAAAGGCAATGAGTAATAGTTCATAGTCAAGTTGTCAGCAATAGAAGTTGTAATAGTAGTACCAATCTTTTCTATCTGATACTATCTGCACTCATCATACCTCCTCTAGGAAGCTGAGTAGGAACTCTTTGCCAGCGGCGTTGGAGGTGTAGAAGCCAGACACAGCCTTGTGTAGCACGTTGGGGTTGAGGCGGCGGCTGGTGGAGGGCAGGGCGCGCAGGGCCCTCAGCACAAAGCGAGGCTCCTTGCCCGACACAGCCTTCTCTATCTGCTTCACATGCTCCTTGATGTCTGCAACGGGAGAGGTGGGAGTAAGGTCATAAGGAGAGACTTATGGAAGAGTGATAAAAGAAAACTATCTGACAACTAATGTCAGTTCTTTCACTCAATTCAAAACTGAAAAGATTTGTAAATACAATGACCTGGCAAGCTAGGTAGCTACAATTGGATACACAAGAATATACAAGTACTGCTTTGACAGGTTACGGCAGTAAAGTGATTTCCAACTGACACGCATTGAAGTTAACATTGCTAGTAAACTGATTAACTAGCTAGCTAGCTATGACTAGGGGATTTCGTTGTTAGGCACCCAGATAGCTAGCTAGCTAACGTTCGCTACCTAGCTAGTTACTAATACAGCGAGTGAATAAAGTCAGACCAGAGTTAACGCAGTTAGTCAGAACATATAGTAAAAGGCTAACTAGGTCAGCTAATTACATTCTCTCACGATAGCTACATTTCAACAAAGTATTGCCAATTAAAACTGGCAAATTAGCTAGCTAGTTACATTGACTAACAACAGCTTGCTAACTAACATTCCATACAGTAACGTTAGCTAGGTAGCAAAAACCCGAAGCAGTTGCAATATTCCGTATCTGACATTGAGTTTGAATATATCCTTTTCAGTATTTGTGTTAAACCGCAGCTAACCATCTAGCCAGCTACCTTCAAGTGTGAGGGTATCAAGTTCCTTGGGTTTCTTTTCTGCAGTAGCAGAGTCCTCCTCCGGCATCTCCACATCCTGCGGCTCGGGGCCCGCATCCTTCTGTTTCTCAGCCTTGGAGTCCTTGGTTTTCTCGCGTCTCTTGGCTGCTGTCTCTTTCATACTGTCTGAAATGAAATGTGCAAGTAAAAAAACAACTTACCTATCAATAAGCCATGTAAAAAATAAACCACGTAGAAGTCACAGTTAGTTATTTGACTCCATTCAACACTCACATTTTTCTCGTTGGCAGAATGACTGGCAACTATTGTGAGACGCAAAGGATTATGGAGACATACCATACTAGTTGATGATGATAATATCGAGCAGTCAAAAGTAATAGATAGCTGAAAAAAGTGATCATTTTCACTGTAACGCTACTTTTAGTACGAATTGTTGCTTGATGTAGATATAAAACAGGGTGATCTGGTAATAATAATACTTTTCTTAATCCAATTTAAAGAGATATTGAATTTGTTTAGGGCTCCACTCATCTTCCTTAATAATCCAAACCATTTATGTCGAGTTTTGATCAAATAAAATATGTATTGTAGGCCTATAGTGCTTTGACAGAGTTGTAGCCTATGTTGTCATTTATATGACGTCCATTTCTCGCATTGACACATATATACTGAACAAAAACATAAACGCAAAAATTTCAAATATTTTACAAAGTTACGGTTCATAGAAGGAA
Organism: Salvelinus sp. IW2-2015; assembly: GCF_002910315.2. Classification (NCBI taxonomy): domain Eukaryota; kingdom Metazoa; phylum Chordata; class Actinopteri; order Salmoniformes; family Salmonidae; genus Salvelinus; species Salvelinus sp. IW2-2015. Next base: position 65,814 of record NW_019943821.1, read on the forward strand.
ATCAGTCAATTGAAATAAATGCATTAGGCTCTAATCTATGGATTTCAAGATTGGGCAAGGGCACAGCCATGGGTGGGCCTGTGAAGGCATAGGCCCACCCACTTGGGAGCCAGGTCCACCCACTGGGGAGCCAGGCCCAGCCAATCAGAATGATTATTTCTCCCCACAAAAGGGCTTTATTACAGACAGAAATACCCCTCAGCGCCAGAGAGAAATAAGCATTTTGTGTGTATGGAATATTTCCAGTATCTTTTATTTCAGCTCATGAAAAATGGGACCAACATGTTGCATTTATATTTTAGCTCAGTATACATCCTTAGTGGGATAATTTACTTTGTGAGCCAATCCACTTACAACGTTTATGACCATTGAAAACGCACATACAGTAATTACACTGATTGCAATTTCAACATTATTTATTTGATCATCTGAGCACTATGATGATCCCACTGCAAATTCCATGCATGCCACAGAGATCTACTGTAAAGATACCAAAACCAAAGGCAAGAGATGTGTCATAAAGTTATATAAATCACAACTCCCTTGACAGTCTTGAAAGAGAAAAGGGAAAGGATAGATCAGGGATTGTTTGCACAAGGGGGTAAACATGAATGAGCCGTTACCATGGAAATGGCAAAAGTGCTGGCATGCCAACAGAGTGATGAGAGACACATTAAAGGCTGGGAGGATGGTGGGGGAGGTAGCGGAGGGGGGATGCAGTGATCCCGTCCCATGCTGTGCCATCTCCTGCCACCATGGGGCTCTCTCTCTCTCCAATAAGAAGGGGACATGCGATCTCCCACAGACGGTCAACAAACCAAAGCCAGTTCCACCCACACGAGCCCAGAGTGGCATACGGGACAACATGAATGCTGTGGGTGGTGTATGTGAAGTATGTGTGTGTGTACCTAAACGGACTGCAGAAGGGGAGACCCACTACCTGTTCAATCATATGAGCATATGTCACTTATGGACTCTGCATTCTTGAATTGTTGGCATTGTTTTCCCTCGCATGTCTTTCGGACGGTCTTTCATAATTTGACCATTTGATAATAATTGTGAACCCTTGTAACGAATAACCATATATGTGCATTTGGAAAATTCAGATTATATTAAATATTTGTATTGGGAATGTGTATACAACATCAAGTGTCATTATTGAAAGATAATGTCATCACACTTTTCAGTTTCAATTATATTTGCTAGTTTGATTGAATTATTTTTTCAATACTTTTAATAATGATTCATGAAGTCTCCTTTTTTTCAAAACACACATTGTTTTTGTCTGTACAATTAATGAGCCGCCTTCTCCTCTAATAACACTGAAAAAAAATGTAACACTACATGTAAAGTGTTGGTCCCATGAGCTGAAATATATTATATTATGTGGATATATTGAAGCAATATCTCAAGACATCAGTCAAGAAGTTAAAGCTTGGTCGCAAATGGGTCTTCCAAATAGACAAAGCATACTTCATAAAGTTGTGGCAAAATGGCTTAAGAACAACAAAGTCAAGGTATTGGAGTGGCCATCACAAAGCCCTGACCTCAATCCCATAGAAAAATTGTGGGCAGAACTGAAAAAGCGTGTGCGAGCAAGGAGGCCTACAAACCTGACTCGGTTACACCAGCTCTGTCAGGAGGAATGGGCCAAAATTCACCCAACTTATTGTGGGAAACTTGTGGAAGGCTATCCGAAACATTTGACCCAAGTTAAAAAATTTAAAGGCAATGCTACCAAATACTAATTGAGTGTATGTAAACTTCTGACCCACTGGGAATGTGATGAAAGAAATCAAAGCTGAAAGAAATCATTCTCTCTACTATTATTCTCTCTACTACATTTCACATTATTAAAATAAATTGGTGATCCTAACTGACCTAAGAGAGGGAATTCTTACTACGAATAAATGTCAGGAATTGTGAAAAACTGAGATTAAATGTAGTTGGCTAAGGTGTATGTAAACTTCCGACTTCAACTGTATGTTGCAGGGTGGTAGTAGATGGGCCATCGCAGGAGGAGGTGGCCAATAAAAAAAGAAGAGTGAGGTGTGACATCTGCTATTCAAGTCAATGACAACAACAAGTGAGGCAGGGACAGAGAATTAGAGACAGAGAAAGGAGGAAACCTAGTCATTTGTACAATGGAATGCCTTCAACTGAAATGTGTCTTCTGCATTTAACCCAACCCCTCTGAATCAGAGAGTTGCGGGGGGCTGCCTTAATCAACATCCACGGCACTCGGGGAACAGTGGGCTAACTGCCTTGCTCAGAACAACAGATGTTTACCTTGTCAGCTCGGGTATTCTATCCAGCGACCTTTCAGTTACTGGCCCAACGCTCTAACCACTAGGCTACTTGCCACCGCAGACAGGGATAGAGGAACAGAGACAGGGACAGACAAAGATAGGACTGTTGACATGGCGTTTCAAGTTATAAATTGCCTGCTTTTGTACGCTTTGTGTCAATACAGCTTAATAAATGTTCCTATTTTCATTTTGTCACATGCATTAATTTTATACATCCATCAATGCACTGTACACAATGTTATGTTACATCAGTTGGGCTAAAGATGGTAAAGCTTATTGCTAATAGCACACCTGCCTGATAATATGGACCATGTATCGGCTATGGTAAAAGAGTAATCTCTGTTTTAGATGGTGTCAATATCATTTTAAAGAAGAAGAAAATGTTATACTTCATACTCTATACATTTCCCTGACATCCAAAAGTACTCGTTACATTTTGAACGCTTAGCAGAACAGGGAAATGGTCCAACTCACGCACTTATCAAGAGAACATCCCTGGTCATCCCTTCTATATCTGATCTGGAGGACTCACTAAGCACACATGCTTTGTTTGTAAATAATGTCTGAGTGTTGGAGTGTGCCCCTGACTATCCGCAAAAAAATATATAGAAAATGGTGCTGTATGGTTTGCTTACAGTTTTTCCCAATTGTTTACACACTAAAACTGACCCATGAGGCACAATGACCCAAACCTGTAACTCATTTAGCAGAACCACGCAGCAAATCTGCAGTACTACTGGCACATGTTTTGCTTTACACACAGATTGCAATTTTCTAACAAACATTTGGCAAAACACAACACGCAATTCTCTACATTTGGCATAACCTTCACAACTAAAATATATTGTGTGCAAATTAAAAGCAATACTGTTCAACAAGCAAAGCTCAATTACCAATTGATCACTTTCACACTTCACATGTGCAAACACTAATTGCATAAATGTTCACTTTGCAATCAGACCTTTAGTATGGATAAAAAGATCAAATCAAATAAAATGTATTTATATAGCCCTTCTTACATCAGCTGATATATTAAAGTGCTGTACAGAAACCCAGCCTAAAACCCCAAACAGCAAGCAATGCAGGTGTAGAAGCACGGTGGCTAGGAAATACTCCCTAGAAAGGCCAAAACCTAGGAAGAAACCTAGAGAGGAACCAGGCTATGAGGCCAGTCCTCTTCTGGCTGTGCCGGGTGGAGATTATAACAGAAAATGGCCAAGATGTTCAAGATGTTCAGATGTTCAGCCAGTCCTCTTCTGGCTGTGCCGGGTGGAGATTATAACAGAAAATGGCCAGCATGGTCAAATAATAGTAATCACAGTGAACAGGTCAGGGTTCCATAGCCGCAGGCAGAACAGTTGAAACTGGAGCAGCAGCACGGCCAGGTGGACTGGGGACAACAAGGAGTCATCATGCCAGGTAGTCCTGAGGCATGGTCCTAGACCACAGGTGAGTACTCCTGTGTTTGGAGAACAATGGAAGCAGACTTAGCAGGGAGAGTTGGTATTAGAATTGGAGGTAGAGGTAGAGGTGGAGGTGGAGGTGGAGATGAAGGAAGACCAAGAACAAGGAGAGTAATCTCTGATGAAAATCGGCGACTGTGGTGGACCATGTGGTCAAACATGGTTTGACCTTGAGAGAGGCTGGGCAGAGAGTGCTGCCCAATCTGAGCCGCTTCACCGTAGCATCCATCATCCAGACGTTCCACAATGAGAATAGGTTTGTACTGCAGACGATGGACCTATCTACTACTTTTACTACTTGACAGTAGTACAACATAAAGCACAGTAAAGACTGTAGGTTCCAATACATACTGTAAGGGAAACAAAGTCAATGTTTCATGTATTACTGTATGTATGAAATAGGGAGCTATACTTCTTTGTACATGTTTATCTTGTATACTGTATTACTGTAGTGTTTACTGTACTGCATGCTAGCTTGTTTTTGTAGCACTGAAAGACGACCCCCACGTGGTGGTAGAACGCGTCTATTTACAGACATACAGGAGGCTGCCATTGTGCAAATGGTAGTTGAAAATAATGCCATGAGACTGAAATCCAACAACAGATTATTGAAAACCCAGCCATCTTCCATAACATCAGAGTGAGCTTGTCGACCATTGTCTGCATCCTTAAGGAACACCATCTCCGGATGAAACAGATCTAGAGAGTCCCATTTGAAAGGAATAAACGGTACGATGTGAATGATAAACGGTACGAAGTGAAGGATAAACGGTCCGAATATGTGCAAGTAAGTAATGTACTAGTTATACACTCTTGAAACAGAGACTCACTGATGTTGCCAGTGATCTTTACTATACAGCAATTATTGTATTTACTGTCATTTCAGAGAATATTGGAATTGAATGCCAGTCCCATCCCCCCGGAACTCATATTCACAGATGAGGCTGAATTCAATTTAGCGAAGACGAGGAGAAGAGGAAGGAACATCATTGGTCAATGCGCCATTTTTTTTCACCTTTATTTAACCAGGTAGGCCAGCTGAGAACAAGTAATAATTTACAACTGCGACCTTGCCATGTCACGCCCTGACAATAGCCCTTTTTACTCTCTATTTTGGTTAGGTCGGGGTGTGACAAGGGGGGGGTGTTTCTATCTAGGTGTTTTGTTTTCTATGTTGGCCTGGTATGGTTCCCAATCAGAGGCAGCTGTTTATCATTGTCTCTGATTGGGGATCATATTTAGGTAGCCTTTTTCCCACTGGGTTTTTGTGGGATCTTGTTTTTTGGTTAGTTGCCTGTGAGCACGCCATTAGCTTCACGTTTTGTTTGTGCTTTATTGTTTTTTTGTGCCGGTTCACTAAATAAATATGTTGAACCCATACCACGCTGCACTTTGGTCCGACAATCCTTACAACGACGTTCGTGACAGGCCAAGATAAAGCAAAGAAGTGTGACACAAACAACAACACAGAGTTACACATGGAATAAACAAACATACAGTCACACAATAGAAAAAGTCTATATACAGTGTGTACAAATGAGGTAGGATATGGGAGGTAAGGCAATAAATAGGCCATAGTGGCGAAATAAATTACAATATAGCAATTAAACACTGGAGGGATAGATGTGCAGAAGATGAGTGTGCAAGTAGAGATACTGGGGTGCAAAGGAGCTAAATAAATAAAATTAACAACAGTATGGGGATCAGGTAGTTGGATGGAATATTTACAGATGGGCTATGTACAGGTGCAATGATCTGTGAGCTGCTCTGACAGCTGGTGCTTAATTAAAGTTAGTGAGGGAGATATGAATCTCCAGCTTCAGTAATTTTTGCAGTTCATTCCAGTCATTGGCAGCAGAGAACTGGAAGGAAAGGCGGCCAAAGCAGGAATTGGCTTTGGGGGTGACCAGTGAAATATACCTGCTGGAGCGCGTGCTACGAGTGGGTGCTGCTATGGTGACTGAGATAGCTGAGATATGGCGGGGCTTTACCTAGCAAAGACATATAGATGACCTGGAGCCAGTGGGTTTGGAGATGAATATGAAGCGAGTGCAAGCCAATGAGAGCATACAGGTCGCAGTGGTGGGTAGTATATGAGGCTTTGGTGACAAAACGGATGGCACTGTGATAGACTGCATCCAATTTGCTGAGTAGAGTGTTGAAGGCTATTTTGTAAATGACATTGCCGAAGTCGAGGATCGGTAGGATAGTCAGTTTTACAAGGATATGTTTGGCAGCATGAGTGAAGGAGGCTTTGTTGCGAAATAGGAAGCCGATTCTAGATTTCATTTTGGATTGGAGATGCTTAATGTGAGTCTGGAAGGAGAGTTTACAGTCTAACCAGACAGCTAGGTATTTGTAGTTGCCCACATATTCTAAGTCAGAACCGTCCAGAGTAGTGATGCTGGACGGGCGGGCAGGTGTGGGCAGCGATTGGTTGAAGAGCATGCATTTAGTTCTACTTGCATTTAAGAGCAGTTGGAGGCCACGGAAGGAGAGTTGCATGGCATTGAAGCTCGTCTGGAGGTTAGTTAGCACAGTGTCCAAAGAAGGGCCAGAAGTATACAGAATGGTGTCGTCTGCGTAGAGGTGGATCAGTGAATCACCAGCAGCAAGAGCGACATCATTGATGTATACAGAGAAAAGAGTCAGCCTGAGAATTGAACCCTGTGGCACCCCCATAAAGACTACCAGAGGTACGGACAACAGGACCTTCAATTGTACACACTGAACTCTTTCTGAGAAGTAGTTGGTGAACCAGGCAAGGCAGTCATTTGAGAAACCAAGGCTGTTGAGTCTGACGATAATAATGTGGTGATTGACAGAGTCGAAAGCCTTAGCCATGTCGATGAATACAGCTGCACAGTATTGTATGTTATCGATAGCAGTTATGGTATCGTTTAGGACCTTGAGCGTGGCTGAGGTGCACCCATGACCAGCTCGGAAACCAGATTGCATAGCGGAGAAGGTACGGTGGGATTCGAAATGGACGGTGATCTGTTAGTTAACCTGGCTTTCAAAGACCTTAGGATAGATATAGCAGTTTGGGTCTAGAGTGTCTCCCCCTTTGAAGAGGGGGATGACCGCGGCAGCTTTCCAATCTTTGGGGATCTCAGACAATACGAAAGAGAGCTTGAACAGGCTAGTAATAGGGGTTGCAACAATTTCGGCAGATCATTTTAGAAAGAAAGGGTCCAGATTGTCTATCCCAGCTGATTTGTAGTGGTCCAGATTTTGCAGCTCTTTCAGAACATCAGCTATCTGGATTTGGGTGAAGGAGAAATGGGGGAGGCTTGGGCAAGTTGCTGTGGTGGGTGCAGGGCTGTTGACTGGGTTAGGGGTAGCAAGATGAAAGCATGGCCAGCCGTAGAAAAATGCTTATTGAAATTCTCAATTATCGTGGATTTATCGGTGGTGACAGTGTTTCCTAGCTTCAGTGCAGTGGGCAGCTGGGAGGAGGTGCTCTTATTCTCCATGGACTTTATAGTGTCCCAGAACTTTTTGGAGTTTGTGCTGCAGGATGCAAATTTCTGTTTGAAAAAGCTAGCCTTTGCTTTCCTAAATGCCTGTGTATATTGGTTCCTACTTGCCTGAAAAGTTGCATATCGCGGGGGCTATTCGATGCTAATGCACTACACCACCGGATGTTTTTGTGCTGGTCAAGGGCAGTCAGGTCTGGAGTGAACCAAGGGCTATATCTGTTCCTGGTTCTACATTTTTTTGAATGGGGCATGCTTATTTAAGATGGTGAGGAAAGCACTTTTAAAGAATAACCAGGCATCCTCTACTGACGGAATGAGGTCAATATCCTTCCAGGATACCCGGGCCAGGTCGATTAGAAAGGCCTGCACGCTGAAGTGTTTTAGGGAGCATTTGACAGCGATGAGGGATGGTAGTTTTACCGCAGACCCATTAGGGACACAGGAAATGAGGCTGTGATCACTGAGATCCTGATTGAAGACATCAGAGGTGTATTTGGAGGGCAGGTTGGTTAGAATTATATCTATGCGGGTGCCCGTGTTCCGGATTTGGGGTTGTACCTGATAGGTTCATTGATAATTTGTGTGAGGTTGAGGGCATCAAGCTTAGATTGTAGGATGGCTGGAGTGTTAAGCATGTCCCAGTTTAGGTCACCTAACAGCACGAGCTCTGAAGATATATGGGGGGCAATCAATACACATATGGTGTCCAGGGCACAGCTGGGGGCAGAAGGTGGTCTATAGCAAGCGGGAACGGTGAGAGACTTGTTTCTGGAAAGGTGGATTTTTAAAAGTAGAAGCTCAAATTGTTTGGGCACAGACCTGGATAGTAAGACAGAACTTTGCAGGCTATCTCTGCAGTAGATTGCAACTCCGCCCCCTTTGGCAGTTTTATCTTGTCGGAAAATGTTATAGTTAGGGATGGAAATGTCAGTGTTTTTGGTGGTTTTCCTAAGCAAGGATTCAGACACGGCTAGGACATCTGGGTTGGCAGAGTGTACTAAAGCAGTGAATAAAACAAACTTAGGGAGGAGGCTTCTAATGTTAACATGCATGAAACCAAGGCTTTTACGGTTACAGAAGTCAACAAATGAGAGCACCTGGGGAATGGGAGTGGAGCTAGGCACTGCAGGGCCTGGATTAACCTCTACATCACCAGAGGAACAGGGGAGGAGTAGGATAATGGTACGGCTAAAGGCTGTAAGAACTGGTCGTCTAGTACGTTCGGAACAGAGAGTAAAAGGAGCAGGTTTCTGGGCACGGTAGAATAGATTCAAGGCATAATGTACAGACAAAGGTATGGTAGGATGTGAATACAGTGGAGGTAAACCTAGGCATTGAGTGACGATGAGAGAGATATTGTGTCTAGAAACATAATTTAAACCAGGTGAGGTCACTGCATGTGTGGGAGGTGGAACTAAAGGGTTAGCTAAGGCGTATTGAGCAGGGCTAGAGGCTCTACAGTGAAATAAGGCAATAAATACTAACCAAAACAGCAATGGACAAGGCATATTGACTTTAGGGAGAGGCATGCGTAGCCGAGTGATCATAGGGGTCCAGTGAGTAGCTCAGCGGGCTGGAGACACGGCGATTCAGACAGCTAGCGGGCCGGGGCTAGCAAGCTAGCAGAAAGGCCTTAGAGGGACGTCGTCACGGAAGAAGTCTGTTGTAGCCCCCTCGTGCTGTTTACGTCAGCAGACCAGTCGTGATGGACCAGCAGGGCTCCTTGTGGTAAAAGGGCCATCCATCATTGAGGTACCTGGCCAGCGAAGGGGGAAATGCCAAAATATGCGCAGCTATGAGCCACAATGGGGTCCTCCACCGCCATGCCACCCTTGGACCATACAACACTGCCCATCTCCTTAGTTTCCTGAACACCTTACATGACCATCTTTTTCAGCTAGAGCAGAGAGGACCAGGTGATCCTGAGCAGCAAATGTATGTTCTAATTTGGAACAACGTGAGTTTCCATTGGGCTGCTCAGGTCCGCAACTTGCTCCATAACCATCTCCCACAATATTAGGCCGTCATTGTAAAGTACGCCGTCATTGTAAATAAGAATTTGTTCTTAACTGACTTGCCTAGTTAAATAAAGATGAAATAAAAGGAAAAATATTCCCCATTTCTCAACCCCATTGAGGAGTTGTTTTCAGCATGGCAGTGGAAGGTGTATGATCCCAAACCCCATGAACGTATGGCCCTTCTCCAGGCAATGGCCTGTGGTGACATTCCAGCAGAGTCCTGTCAGGAATGGATGCGTCATGCCAGAAGATATTTCCCCCGCTGTCTGGCCAAGGAGAATATCGCCTGTGATGTTAATGAAAAACTGTGGCTGGACTAAAACAACAGACATGACTCATTTTGTTTTCGCAATGGTTTCTTGACATATGATTTGGATTTTACTGTATTTCTACAGTTTATCTATTCCGTACAATTTATCTAATAAGCAGTACAGAATAGGCCTATTTTTCTTCCTTTGCATATGCAAAATATATTTACTGTATTTTTGCATTTTTCTTTTCTTATTTGAGTACACACAAACAATATACAATATAACAACATCTTAGTCTTTTCACTGAAATAGGTTCTGATAGTAGTGTTTTGAATATGTCACATTAGTGTGATCTCGGTTGTCACTAATATTCATTTGATGTGTGTGTGTCTCATTTGTATGCAGAGTTTCATTTTGAGCAGGGAGTACATGATTTTGATTGCTGTGTTTCATTTTGCAAGATGTCTGTGGGGTTTGGAGAAATTGGCTAACTGTTTTGTGTTTAGAGTTTTGAGTAACTGAGATGTAGTTTCAGAAAACTTGTCTAAACAGTAAAATAAGAAATGTGATGTTTTGATACCCTTGTGTTGTATTAAGGGTAAAAAATGACCCGCCTCTGTGTTCAACAGCAGAGAAAACCCCCTAAATAATATTTTTTCAACTTAAAATTTGATGGCTTTTCCTAGAGTGACCCCAACATTAGAAAAAGTGAAACATCACCTTAGGGTCATTTTTGACCCGGCAGTTATAAAATAATTTACACCACAAGACACACACACACACGCACACGCCGCACGGCGCCGCGCCACACAACCACACACACACACACACACACACACACACACACACACACACACACCACACACACACCACACACCACAACACACACACACACACACACACACACACACACTGGCTACTCAGCCAGCAGCTCCTGAAGAGGAAGATCACCATGGTTGGCACAGTTAGAAAGAACAAGACTGAGCTCCCCCCTGCACTCCTCGCAACAAGGGGGAGAGAGGCCTTCTCATCAAAGTTTGCCTTCACCCCCATCACCACTCTAGTTTCTTACCTCCCAAAGAGGAACAAGAATGTGGTCCTCCTGAGCACACAGCACAAAACGGCTGAGATCAGTGATCGTGAGGACAGGAAGCCAGCCATCATTCTGGACCAACCACAACAAAGGAGGCGTGGACAACCTGGACAAGGTGATAGGAACTTACAGCTGCAGAAGGATATTTGCCCGCTGGCCCCTGGTCATCTTCCATAACATCATTGATGTGTCCTCATACAATGCCTTCGTGATATGGAACAAGATCAACCCTACCTGGATGCCTGATAAGCGGAACAAGAGGCGTGTGTTCCTGGAGCAGCTGGGAAAGGCACTTGTAACCCCACACATTCAAAGAAGGGAGTGCCTCCCCCGCACAGCAGCCTCTGCAGCGCTTGTGAAAGCTGTTCAGGGAGCTGAATCTTGTCCTGATCCACCTGTAACTGTAGCTGGGGCAGGCAAGAGGAGGAGATGCCTATTCTGCCCCCCAAAGAAGGACTGTAAAACAAATACTATGTGCTGCACATGTGAGAAATACATCTGCATAATCCATGCACACACACTTGCATACTGTCTGTCCTACATGTGCTAATAAGAGTTGATTGATTTATGTTCTTCACGTTTTTGTTTTGTATCTATTATCTTATTTTATTCTTATTTATTGTTGTTGTTTATACACCTTGTGGGTGGTGGCAATGGTTAAAAAATGGGAGAAGACTAGTATTTTGTCGATGAATTCCTCATTTTACAGTATATAAGAATATATCACCATGTTGCCAAAAAAGTTCAAGACTGTTATTGTTTACCTTCAATAAAATGCATTCAAAACTACTTTCTGCACATGTCTGCTACTTTCTTAAGTGCTATCTCTTGCAAAAAAAGAATGTTTAAACCTATGCAGTACCATTAGCCATGATAATTATAAACCTCTACTTCAGTAAAGAAAACAATTATGCAAGTGTGTTGTAATAAAAATGAGTGGTGTCCTATGATTGAAATGCAGTCTTTCTGCATTGTGAAAAGTGACAGGTTGTTTCTTCATGCAAAATAGATTTGGGGTTTAAAATTCAATGAAGCTGCTTTTAGGGGTTTAGGGGTTTAGTGAAGGCGGTTCATTTTTTACCCTTAGGACAAGGGGAGTATACAGAATGTTAAGACTACACAAGGGTGAAGTATATTTTAGCAATTACATTTACTTTTGATACTTAAGTATATTTACAACCAAATACTTTTTTACTTTTACTGAAGTAGTATTTTAATCAGTGACTTTCACTTTAACTTAAATCATTTTCTATTAAGGTATCTTTACTTTTACTCGAGTACGATAATTAGGTACTTTTTCCACCACTGGCGGTATCCAGGTTGTCATACCTTCATACTGACTTTGTGCCATACCGGCACTGAACAAACCCCACTGAGCCTTTGTAATTCAAAGTTTAGCAACGCTAACAAGTACATGTAAAATCCAATAGAGAATGCTAACTAAATGCATTGGAAACATTTTAAGTATCTGCAGGACAGACATCCCAGCTCATAAAGTTATACAAGTAACAAAAAATTGCTACTCACAGTTTGTTACAAAACAAATATCTTGATCCAGGAAGGGATTCTCTGCTGTAACCAAGCAAAGCTTGATTTTGGAACAGTGAGTGACTCACAAGGCTCCGGACTCTCGTTGTTGTGCTTGTAAACAATCACCACGTGACTGGGGACTACCGGTAAGCTTCATTTTGAAAAATGATGTGACAGGGGAAATGAAGAACGCAATCTTCTAACGCAGTGGTTCCCAAACTTTTTATAGTCCCGTACCCCTTCAAACATTCAACCTCCACCTGTGCACCCCCTCTAGCACCAGGGTCAGCGTACTCTCAAATGTCGTTTTTTGCCATCGTTGTAAGCCTGCCGCACACACGCTATACAATACATTTATTAAACCTAAGAATGAGTGTGAGTTTTTGTCACAACCCGGCTCGTGGGAAGTGACAAAGAGCTCTTATAGGACCAGGGCACAAATAATATAATAATAATAATCAATCATTTGGCTCTTTATGTAACCATCTTACATATAAAACTTTATTTGTTCATCGAGAATTGTGAATAACTCACCACAGGTTAATGAGAAGGGTGTGCTTGAAAGGATGCACATACCTCTGCAATGTTGGGTTGTATTGGAGAGAGTCTCAGTCTTAAATCATTTTCTTCACATATTTAGTTTTTATGCTAGTGAGGGCTGAGATTCCACTCTCACATAGGTACGTGGTTGCAAAGGGCTTCAGTGTCTTAACAGCCGATTTGCCAAGGCAGGATACTCTGAGCGCAGCCCTATCCAGAAATCTGGCAGTGGCTTCTGATTAAATAAAATTTTCACAGAACCACTTGTTGCAATTTCGATGAGGGTCTCTTGTTCAGATATCGGTAAGTGGACTGGAGGCAGGGCATGAAAGGGATAACGAATCCAGTTGTTTGTGTTTATCCTTTTCGGGAAAGTACCTGTGTAATTGCGCATCCAACTCACTCAGGTGCTTCGGTATATCACATTTACAATTTCCGTAAGTTTGAGTTCATTTGCACACAAAAAATCATACAATGATGGAAAGACCTGTGTGTTGTCCTTGTTAATGCAGACAGAGAAGAACTCCAACTCAATTCTGTCCCGCACATTGAATATAGTCGTAGAGAGTCCCTGTAAACCTAGATTCAGATCATTCAGCCGAGAAAAAACATCACCCAGATATTCCAGTCGTGTGAGAAACTCGTCATCATGCAAGCGATCAGACAAGTGAAAATGATGGTCAGTAAAGAAAACTTTATGCTCGTCTCTCAATTTAAAAAAAAACGTGTCAATACTTTGCCCCTTGATAACCAGCGCACTTCTGTATGTTGTAAAAGCGTTACATGATCGCTGCCCATATCATTGGTAACGCGCGTGCAAGCAGTTGTTCCCGACGCCACTTAGGTACACTGCAGCATCCACCGAGAGTTCAGGGGCCTTGCTTTAACAAAATGTAGTTATATATATATATATATGTATATTTATTTTAAATGTGAATCACATTTGTATTTGGCGTACCCCTACGCCATTGCGCTTATACCCCAGTTTGGAAATACCTGTTCTAACGTATTGCACAAGTTGACTGCAGGTATTTACTTTAAAAGTATCTTCAAATGTCACGCCCTGACCGTAGAGAGCGTTTTATGTCTCTATTTTGGTTTGGTCAGGGTGTGATTTGGGTGGGCAGTCTATGTTCTATGTTCTATGATTTTCTATTTCTATGTGTTTGGCCAGGTGTGGTTCTCAATCAGAGGCAGCTGTCTATCGTTGTCTCTGATTGAGAACCATACTTAGGTAGCTTTTTTCCACCTGTTTGTTGTGGGTAGTTGTTTCCTGTTTTGTGTTGTCTCACCTTTCAGGACTGTTTCGATTTTCGTTGTTTCACTTTGTTATTTTGTATTTCGTGTTCAGTTATATTAAATTAACATGGACACTTACCACGCTGCGTTTTGGTCCGATCTTTCCTGTTCCTCAGATGAAGAAGATCGTTACAGAACTACCCACCACCAAAGGACCAAGCAGCGTGGTGGAATGGACTCCTGGACATGGGAGGAAATCTTGGACGGAAAGGGACCCTGGGCACAACCGGGAGAGTATTGCCGTCCTAAAGAGGAGCTGGAGGCAGCTAAAGCGGAGCCGCGACGCTACGAGGAGTTGGCTCGAGGAAACGTGCACGAGAGGCAGCCCCAGATTTTTTTTTGGGGGGGGCACACGGGGAGATTGGCGGAGTCAGGTAGGAGACCTGAGCCAACTCCCCGTGCTTACCGTGGCGAGAGAGTGACCAGGCAGGCACCGTGTTATGCGGTGAAGCGCACGGTGTCCCCAGTGCGCACGCATAGCCCGGTGCGCTACATCGCAGCTCCTCGCATCGGCCGGGCTAGAGTGGGCATCGAGCCAGGAGGGATGATGCCGGCTCAGCGCATCTGGCCTCCAGTGCATCTCCTCGGCCCGGGTTATACTACACCAGCCCTACGCATGGTGTCCCCGGTTCGCCAGCACAGCCCAGTGCGGCCTGTTCCAACTCCCCGCACTTGCCGGGCTACAGGGGGTATCCAGCCAGGACGAGTTGTGCTAGCTCTGCGCTCGAGACCGCCAGTGCGCCTCCACGGCCCAGTGTATCCGGTGCCTCGGCTAAGGAAGAGGCCTCCTGCATGTCTCCCCATTCTGGTGAGTCCTGTGCCTGTGCTAAGCCCTAACCCTCCTGCATGTCTCCCCAGCCTGGTGAGTCCTGTGCCTGCTGCCAGAGCCAGGCCTCCTGTGTGTCTCTCCACTCCAGTGATGATCCAAGGGCACGAAGCCTTCAGTGATGATCCATGGCACGAAGCCTCCAGTGATGATCCATGGCAAGAAGCCTCCAGTGGTGATCCATGGCACGAAGCCTCCAGTGATGATCCATGGCACGAAAATCCTCCAGTGATGATCCATGGCAACGAGCCTCCTGTGGATGATCCATGGCACGAAGCCTCCAGTGAATGATCCATGGCACGAAGCCTCCAAGTGATGATCCATGGCACGAAGCCTCCAGTGATGATCCATGCACGAAGCCTCCAGTGATGATCCATGGCACGAAGCCTCCAGTGATGATCCACTGGCATACGAAGCCTCAGTGAGGATCCATGGCAGAAGCCTCCAGTGGTGATCCATGGCACGAAGCCTCCAGTGATGATCCATGGCAAGAAGCCTCCAGTGGGATCCATGGCATGAAGCCTCCAGTGATGATCCATGGCAGAAGCCTCCAGTGATGATCCGTGGCACGAAGCCTCCTGTGATGATCCTGGCACGAAGCCTCCATGATGATCCATGGCACGAAGCCTCCAGTGATGATCCATGGCAAGAAGGCTCCTGTGATGATCCAGCACGAAGCCTCCTGTGATGATCCATGGCACGAAGCCTCCAGTGATGATCCATGGCACAAAGCCTCCAGTGATGATCCATGGCACGAAGCCTCCAGTGATGATCATGGCAAGAAGCCTCCAGTGATGATCCATGGCACGAAACTCCAGTGAGGAGTTATGGCACGAGGCCTCCAACAACGCCCTCTAGTCCGGAGCCTCCAGCGTCGCCCTCTAGTCCGGAGCCTCCAGCGACGCCCTCTAGTCCGGAGCCTCCAGCGTCGCCCTCTAGTCCGGAGCCTCCAGCGTCGGCCTCTAGTCCGGAGCTTCCAGCGTCGCCCTCTAAGTCGGAGCTTCCAGCGACGCCCTTCAGTCCGGAGCCTCCAGCGTCGCCCTCCAATCCGGAGCCTCCAGCGACGCCTGCAATCCGGAGCAGCCAGAGTCGCCCTGTCCGGAGCAGCCAGAATCGCCCTCCTGTCCGGAGCTGCCAGAGTCGCCCTCCTGTCCGGAGCTGCCAGAGTCGCCCTCTGTCCGGCTGCCAAGTCCCCTCCTGTCCGAGCTGCCAGAGTCGCCCTCCTGTCCGGAGCTGCCAGAGTCTCCTCCTGTCCGGAGCTGCCAGAGTCACCCTCCTGTCCGGAGCTGCCAGAGTTGCCCTCCTGTCCGGGCCCACTGCAAGGGTCCCGGACCCTTGCAGTGGTGGGTAGTTGTTTTGTGTTGTGTCACCTTTCGGACTGTTTCGATTTTCGTTGTTTCACTTTGTTATTTTGTATTTCGTGTTCAGTTATATTAAATTAACATGGACACTTACCACGCTGCGTTTTTGTCCGATCTTTCCTGTTCCTCAGATGAAGAAGATCGTTACAACAAATATTAAAATGTTTAACATTATTTTCAAAGAAATAGTTAAAATGGTATTGACAATATTGAAAAACTATCCCGTGGCTATTTCCAAACACCACGCTATACGGTATATACAGTATACCACTCAAGCCTAGAGTGAGTGGTCCCAGCAGCCATGAGTGAACTGTTTCACTAGCTGACGGTCGGCGTCAGCCCGTTTCACTCCCTTCCTCTTCACAGCAGTGCTTAGGAGCACACGGAGCCTCTGTAGATATTCCGATGCCCTCTCACCTTGGGCTGTAACTCGATACTCATAATGCTGCTAGTAGTTAGTTAACCTACTTTTAGAGAAATAAAACCTTTGGCAATATGCTTCATGAAAAATAAAAACAGACGATTAATGTCTGTACTCAACTCAAAAGCCCGGTCAAATAATACAGTTTGCTGCTCAAACTGTGTGTAACACACTACAGTTGAAGTCAGAAGTTTACATACACTTAGGTTGGAGTCATTAAAACTCTTTGCTTGACATCATGGGAAAATCTATAGAAATCAGCCAAGAACTCCCCCAAAAAATTGTAGACCTCCACAAGTCTGGTTCATCCTTGGGAGCAATTTCCAAACGCCTGAAGGTACCACGTTCATCTGTAAAAACAATAGTACGCAAGTATAAACACCATGGGACCACGCAGCCGTCATACCACTCAGGAAGGAGATGTGTTCTGTCTCCTAGAGATGAACGTACTTTGGTGTGAAAAGTGCTAATCAATCCCAGAACAACAGCAAAGGACCTCGTGAAGATGCTGGAGGAAACAAGTACACAAGTACACAAGTATCCATATCAACAGTAAAACGAGTCCTATATCGACATAACCTGAAAGGCCGCTCAGCAAGGAAGAAGCCACTGCGCCAAATCCGCCATAAAAAAGCCAGACTATGGTTTGCAACTGCACATGGGGACAAAGATCGTACTTTCTGGAGAAATGTCCTCTGGTCTAATGAAACAAAAATAGAACCTTTTGGCCATAATAACCATCGTTATGTTTGGAGGAAAAAGGGGGAGGCTTGCAAGCCGCAGCATCATGTTGTGAGGGTGCTTTGCTGCAGGAGGGACTGGTGCACTTCACAAAATAGATGGCATCATGAGGTAGGAAAATTATGTGGATAAATTGAAGCATAGTCTCAAGACATCAGTCTGGAAGTTAAAGCTTGGTCCCAAATGGGTCTTCCAAATGAACAATGAACCCAAGCATACTTCCAAAGTTGTGTCAAAATGGCTTAAGGACAACAAAGTCAAGGTATTGGAGTGGCCATCACAAAGCCCTGACCTCAATCCTATAGAACATTTGTGGGCAGAACTGAAAAAGCATGTGCGAGCAAGGAGGCCTACAAACCTGACTCAGTTACACCAGCACTGTCAGGAGGAATGGGCCAAAATTCGCCTAACTTATTGTGGGAAGCTTGTGGAAGGCTACCCGAAACGTTTGACCCAAGTTAAACAATTTAAAGGCAATGCTATCAAATACTAATTGAGTGTATGTTAACTTCTGACCCACTGGGAATGTGATGAAAGAAATAAAAGCTGAAATAAATCATTCTCTCTACTATTATTCTGACATTTCACATTCTTAAAATTAAGTGGTGATCCTAACTGACCTAAAACAGGGAATTTTTACTAGGATTAAATGTCAGGAATTGTGAAACTGAGTTTAAATGTATTTGGCTAAGGTGTATGTAAACTTCCGACTTCAACTGTATATATAAAAATTATGTGGACACCCCTTCAAATGAGTAGATTTGATTATTTCAGCCATGCAATATCCATAGACAATCATTTGCACTAGAATGGCCTTAGTGAAGAGCTCAGTGAAT
Organism: Salvelinus sp. IW2-2015; assembly: GCF_002910315.2. NCBI lineage: Eukaryota > Metazoa > Chordata > Actinopteri > Salmoniformes > Salmonidae > Salvelinus > Salvelinus sp. IW2-2015. The sequence goes on from NW_019943821.1 coordinate 83,984, forward strand.
TTCAACATAGCACCGTCATGGGATGCCACCTTCCAGTTTGTCAAATTTCCTACTAGTGCTGTTTTTAAAATCTTTCTTTAACTAGGCAAGTCAGTTAAGAACAAATTCTTATTATCAATGACAGCCTAGTGGGTTAACTGCCTTGTTCAGCGGCAGAATAACATATTTTTACCTTGTCAGCTCGGGGATTCAATCTTGCAACCTTCCGGTTACTAGTCCTATGCTCTAACCACTAGGCTACCTGCCGCCCCTAGTTTTATGAAGTGGAAACGTCTAAGAGCAACAACGGCTCAGCCGCGAAGTGGGTTTGGCTGATGCCAGGAGAACGCTACCTGCTCGAATGCATAGTGCTAACTGTAAAGTTTGGTGGAGGAAGAATAATGGTCTGGGGCTGTTTTTCATGGTTCGGTCTAGGCCCCTTAGTTAGTTGAAGGGAAATCTTAACGCTACAGCATACAATTACATTATAAACGATTATGTGCTTCAAACTTTGTGGCAACAATTTGGGGAAGGCCCTTTCCTGTTTCAGAATGACAATGCCCCCATGCACAAAGCGAAGTCCATACAGAAATGGTTTGTCGAGATCAGTGTGGAAGAACTTGACTGGTCTACACAGAACCCTGACCTCAAGCCCGTCGAACACCTTTGCGAGCCCGGCCTAATCGCCCAACATCAGTGTCCGACCTCACCAATGTTCTTGTGGCTGAATGGAAGCAAGCCCCCGCAGCAATGTTCCAACATCTAGTGGAATGCCTTCCCAGAAGAGTGGAGGCTGTTATAGCAGCAAAGGGGCGACCATCTCCATATTAATGCCCATGATTTTGGAATGTGATGTTTGACAAGCAGGTGTCCACATACTTTTGGTCATGTAGTGTATGTGCGTGTATCCTGTGTGTGTAGAATAGCAATGTCACCGCAATGTGTAACGAACATGAAATGTACAAGTGAAATACTGTTGTCTCAACTGTATGTGCAATGAGCTACAATGTTCTAAATCAAGAAAAAGTTTGCTCAAGGAATATTAATGAGACTTGAAGGAAAAATACGTTATTTTTATGAATTTATTCATACTATTTCATCCTTCCATAAGATATAGTCCCGACACAGAACTACGGTTGCTACCTAGGCCGGCTGGTCGTTCGTTCTATCGGTTTGATTGCCAGAGACGCAACCCAGCCATTCAGTCTTTTTGTTCTGTATCTATGGATGCGACCCAGTCGTTCAATGTTCCATTGCCAAACTGGCTGGCAACATTCGTATCCCTTGATTGTTAGCTAGCCAACTACAGCTAACTTACAGTCACGTCAAAAAATGCAGCCAGAATAACAACAGTAGCTGCATTTGCATTAGTTTCAGCTGTTTTCTAGTGACATTTGTTTGGATACATCCAAAGCAATGAGCTAATGAGGCGCGATTTCTCCTGGCATAGAAAAAGTGCTCTCTCGTTAGGACACGGTTGTTCAGCGGAGCTAGCCAACAACACAGCTAACACAGTCACTTCAAACTGAAGCTGGAAATCTGTATTTAGTTTATTTTGTCCTTTTTTCAATTGATATATCCTTGTATATATCCATAAAAATTATGCTCATTCATGATTTCGACTGGCTGAGAAACGCTGCCTGCCTGTCTGTCTCATCCCGACTCGTTCAAAACTATGTGACAGGTGTGGAGATCGAATTTTAATATTGAAACAATGTTGCAAATGTTGGAGAGACAAACAGCAAGGTTTATACAACTCTCAGCTGTTGAAAACGTTAGTCTAAAAGAAATGTGAGATAATGTCTAGATGCTTTTTTATGGTGGAGATCAAGTTGATAAATTGCCTGGCTGTGCTGATGAGACAGTGGATTGCACAGTCAGATGGAACAGAGTAAATAGGCATTTTAATGTCATAGATTTAGCCGGTGGTAATTTGTGGATTATTAACTTGATGGTTCAAGCCCTTAATGCTGATTGGCTGACAGCCATGGTTTATCAGACCGTATACCACGGGTATGACAAACATTTATTTTTACTTCTCTAATTATGTTGGTAACCAGTTTATAATACCAATAAGGCACCTTGGGGGTTTGTGGTATATGGCCAATATACCATGGCTAAGGGCTGTATCCAGGCACTCCGCATTGCTTAGTTCTTAAGAACAGCCCTGAGCCGTGGTATATTGGCCATATACCACACCCACTCGGGCCTTATTGCTTGAAAAGACACTGGCTGGAATGCGGTTTTAACCAATTAGCATTCAGGATTAGACCCACCCGTTGTATAATAGAGCACAAACACGTGCACATACAGTTATCATTCAAGTCGTCATTCTACAAAGGCAGGACCACGTTGCAGCAGCCCATCCTGACACCTGATATACACCTGATCCAGAGCAGGCCAGAGAAGCAGGGAGTTGGTGGAGACAGAGCATGCTCCATTAGATTGGATGGATGTGTGACACCCTATCCGGAGAGGCCTGTGTCTCATTACCTGATGGGGTAATGCTCCCCCCTCTACAAATGTGACATTTAGATCAACTGTAACTCTATGAAGAGAACAATAACAACGTATTAACACATTGTCAGTCAACATGTGCACATTTGGCATTTGAGATGATTTTGGCAAGTACAATACATGCAGCATTAATGGAACAAAGTTGCCAGATCTTACCACATAGTACCACTGAGGTGGTGTTTTCTTTTTGACATTGTAATGATCAAATAAAATAAAATTGTATTTGTGTCACGTTCCTGACCTTATTTTCCTTTGTTTAAACTTTGTTTAGTTGGTCAGGACGTGAGCTGGGTGGGTAGTCTATGTTATGTGTTTCTATGTTGGGTTAAATGTGTTGCCTGATATGGTTCTCAATTAGGGGCAGGTGTTTGACGTTTCCTCTGATTGAGAACCATATTAAGGTAGGCTGTTCTCACTGTTTGTTTGGGGGTGATTGTTGCTGTGTCTGTGTTTGTTACACCACACGGTACTGTCTCGTCTCGTTCTTTCCTGTTCGTGCGTTCATTGTTTTTTATGTTCACAAGTTCAGGTCTGTTTAACGTCGTTTGTTGTTTTGTAGTTTATTCAAGTGTTCTTCGTGTTTTGTCTTCATTTAATAAATCATTATGTCTACATACCTCGCTGCGTGTTGGTCCGATCCATGCTCCTCCTCATCTGAGGAGGAGAACGAATATGACAGCCGTTACAGAATCACCCACCAACCAAGGACCAAGCGGCGTGGGAGAAAGCAACAGCGCACGAAGGAGGAATGGACATGGGAGGATGTTTTGGACGGCAAGGGTTGCTACACATGGGAGGAGATCTGGTGGAAAGATCGCCTCCCATGGGAAAGCTGGAGGATTAGGAGAGCAGGCAACCGGAGAGAGGAACCGGCGTTATGAGGGTACGCGGCTAGCACGGAAGCCTGTGAGTCAAGAAATGTCTGGGGGGAGGCTACAAGGGAGTGTGGGAAGTCAGGTAGGAGACCTGCGCCAACTCCCGAGCTTACCGTGGAGAGCGAGAGTAGGGCAGACACCTGTTATGGGTAAAGCGCACGGTGTCTCTGTATGTGCTTAGCCGGTGCGGGTTATTCCTCCGCACTGGCAGGGCTAGATTGAGTATTGAGCCGGATGTCATGAAGCCGGCCAACGCTCTGGCCACAGTGCGTCTCCTCGGCCGGCATACATGGCACCAGCTTTCGCATGGTGTCCCCGGTTCGCTACCTAGCAGTGCGGGTTATTCCACTCCCGCAATGGTCGGGCTACGGGGAGCATACAACCAGGTAAGGTTGGGCAGGCTCAGTGTCAAGGGAGCCAGTAGCCTGCATGGTCGTATATTCCGGCGCCGTGGTCTCCAGAGCGCTGTTCTCTTCGCACTAGCCCTATGGTGCGTGTCTTCAGCCGGTACACACAGTTCGGCACCACGCCAAGCCTCCTGTGGGTTCCAGAGCCCTGTTCTCCTCCAGCACTAGCCCTGTGGTGCGTGTCTCCAGCCCAGTACTCCAGTCCGGTACCACGCACCAAGCCTCCTGTGCGCCTCCAGAGTCCTGTGCGTCCTGTTGCTGCTCCTGCACTAGCCTGAAGGTGCGTGTCCTTAGCCCGGTACCTCCAGTTCCGGACACGCACCCAGGCTACAGTGCGCTCCAGGGCCAGAGTCTGCCGTCTTCCCAGCGGCGCCTGAAATGCGCGTCGCCCAACGCCGTCTGACCTGTACGTCTGTCCTGAGCCTTAAAGCGCCCGTTGTACTGAGTCTTCAAAGCCGCCCGTCTGTACTGAGTCTTCAAGCCGCGCCGTCTGTACTGAGCTTCAACGCGTTGTATGGCCTTAAAGCGCCGTCTGTTGAGCTTAAGGTCTGCAGACCAGGACCGCTAGAGCGTCCGCCAGACAGGAGCGCGTAGAGCCTTCCGCAGACAGGAGCAGCAGAGCTTCCGCCAGACAGGAGCAGCCAGAGCCTTCCGCCAGCATGAGCAGCAAGAGCCGCCAGCAGCCTGAGCAGCCAGAGCCGAGCAGCCATGAGCAGCCAGAGCTGCCAGCCAGCCATGAGCAGCCAGAGCCGCGCAGCCATGAACAGCCAGAGCCGCCGCCAACCATGCAGCCCAGAGCCGCAGCCAGTGAGCAGCAGAGCCGAAGCCAGCCTGAGCAGCCGAGCCGCAGCCAGCCATGAGCCAGCCAGAGCCGCCAGCCACGCCATGAGCGCCAGAGCCGCCAGCCAGGATCGCAGAGCCAGCCAGGATCCGCCAGAGCAGCAAGATGCCAGAGCAGCCAGCCAGGATCGCAGAGCAGCCAGAGAGAGCAGCCAGGTGCTGCCTCAGTCCGGAGTGCCCTCAGTCCGGACTGCCCTCAGTCCGGAGTTGCCCTCATTCCGGTGTTGCCCTCTATTCCGGTGCTGCCCCTTAATCCAGTGGGGTTAATTTGAAGGGTGGCCATTTGGAGGAGGCTACGGAGCGGGGATTGACTATGGTGGGGTGGGGACCACGTCCGGAGTCGGCAGCCACCGTGGACGATGCCCCACAGACCCTCCCTTGAGGTTCAGTTTTGCGGCCGGAGTCCGCATCTTGGGGGGGGTACGTTCAATGTTGAGGAGGAGAACGAATATGACAGCCGTTACAATTTGTCACGTGCGCTGAATACAACAGTTTCACATTACAGTAAAACGCTTACTTACAAGCACTTAACCAAAATGTAGTTTAAGGAAAATACCCCAAAATTTGAGCAGCAGTAAAATAACAATAGCGAGGCCATATACAGGTGGTACCTGTACAGACTCAATGTGCGGGGCACCGTTAGTCGAGGTATTGAGGTAGATGTACATGTAGGTAGAGTTATTAAAGTGACTATTAAAGTGACTAAAGTGTAGCAGCAACATAAAAGGGGGGGGGGGGGCTCAAATAGTCTGAGTAGCCATTTGATTAGATGTTCAGGAGTCTTATGGCTTGGGAGTAGAAGCTGTTTAGAAGCCTCTTGTACCTGGAGACTTTGACAATTTTTAGGGCCTTCTTCTGACACTGCCTGGTATAGAGGTCCTGGATGGCGGGAAGCTTGGACCCAGTGATATACTGGGCCGTACACACTACCATCTGTAGTGCCTTGCGGTTGGAGGCTGAGCAGTTTCCATACCAGGCAGTGATGCATCCAATCAGGATGCTCTCGATGGTGCAGCTGTAGAACCTTTTGAGGATCTGAGGACCCATGCCAAATCTTTTCCCTGAGGGGGAATATCCAATTGGCAGCAGTTACGGTCCTGGCGACCTGGTCAGCGTGCGCTGCGCCCGGCCCGCCACAGGAGTCACTAGTGCGCGATGAGACAAGGATATCCCTGCCGGCCAAACCCTCCCTAACCCGGACGACGCTGGGCCAATCGTCCTGGACCTCTCGGTCACGGCCGGCTGCGACAGAGCCTGGGCTCGAACCCAGAATCTCTGGTGGCACAGCTAGCACTGCAATGCAGTGCCTTAGACCACTGCGCCACCCGGGTGGCCCCATCCTGCCACTTTCACAAAAAAGCAAAATGCTGCAAGTACACAAATTATAATTTTAAAAGTATGTGGAACCAAAATTAAATCCCCAATTAAATATTCAGCTTCCTCGGGTGAAATTAGAATTGAACTGCTAAGTGGCTGGCTGGCCCTACACTACACTATCTATCAAAGAGGATGGAACGCCACAGTCTGGAACAGCAGCTAACACAGTGTGTGGGAAGTGTGGACCAAGCTCATTATTACACAGACCTGTCATTATACCAGCACGCACAAAACCTAGGAGCTGTAGCCTTGAATCTGCCCTTCTACCATGCAGTAACTACAACGTTCTGTCTAAATGAAAGGCTGATAGAGAGAGCTAGAGAGAGCTAGAGAGAGAGGGAGAGAGAGAGAGAGAGAGGTCAGAGTGCTCATCCATTCAGTAAGTGTAGGTGGACAGAATAGATTATGGGAGGCCTTAGCCAAGGCTGGGTGTTACCCTTGATTCCGTTTTCAAGACTTGCTCCTTCTTCGTTGGCTAGGGAACAATGTAAGTATAACATCAATCTAGGCTAAAGCATGGCATTAGTGATGTGGGGACAAAGTGGCCTCGCTTACCAGCTGGAGTGGGTTTTGTTCTGCAGGCGGCTGTAGCAGGACATGATTTGGCTCCTGACGTAGGCCAAGCTCCCAGTGGTGACTCTGCCCCAGGCAAGGTTACCCATTTAGATGGTGGGTACACACACAGACACACACAGACACACAGACACGCACGCACGCACGCACGCACGCACGCACGCACGCACGCACGCACGCACACACACACACAGTGGTTAGCAGCCCCACTGACTGCACCACACTAGCTAGCCAGTGAGATAACATCTGAATGCATCTGAAGAAATAGATATGCTGCATCAAGCATGGAGACCCTTTACAACTCCCACAGAGTCAGTTCCTTTCAGAGAATGATACATATATATTTTTTCAAATCTTATCTTTGATGCACTATAATATCACACACAGCTGGAGATTGAAATTGGAAGCAATTAGTGGACTTGATTGCAGAGGTGAAATCAAGCAAACACAAGACAATTTAGGAAATGAGGGAGACAGAGAACAACAGTCCTGAGATCTAATCAGGAGCCTCAAACCAACGCTTCGTTCTCTCTGCTGCGTATTCTCTTCCTTTCGTAAACAATGGAGCGAGTGTGGCATTGCAGAAGTAATCAGTGAAACTCCAAAGCTCATTCAGGGAGATGGACTGAGAGGACTTGTTCCCTCCACCTGCAATTAACCAGCTGACACATGGGGAGGAGAGAGCTTAGTAACTCTGACAGGGTTGGATATGAGCTCAGAGTGTGTGTGTGTGTGTGTGTGTGTGTGTGTGTGTGTGTGTGTGTGTGTGTGTGTGTGTTCCTATACCCATCTTCTACTTTCAGCAGTATGACTCAATGAGTCCTCAATTCTTATTTAAACAACAATACTTTCCATTTGACTACAGTAGGTCTAAACACAAGACAATAAGCCACTTTACATCAAATCGAAAGCAGTCAGGGAATGTCTCGATTTCCCAGAGGACACGGCATTTAAAAATGAAGGGGAGAGATTTGCGTTTCCATCTCCTGAGAGAAAGCCCTCGCACTTACTACAGAGTGTAACTGAGGAGCAGAGCAATGAGTCTGGTTTCAGAGTGACAGTGGTGTCTGAGAACAGGGATGTTCTCAGACACCAGGACACTGTTTGAATGTCACCTATCAAGCCTGCCTTTCATCCAGGAGAGAGTGAGTGTGTTTAATAACGTTCAGCTACGAGGAGAGCTCAGACTAACAATACGATAGTGTTTAGCTGTAGGCTATACACTCCTTTATAAACTGGGTGGTTTGATCCCTAAATGCTGATTGGTTGAAAGCGGTGGTATTATCAGACCATATACGGGTATGACAAAACATTTGTTTTGTCACATTTGTTTATAATAGCAATAAGGCACCTCGGGGTTTGTGATATATGGCCAATATACCACGGCTAAGGGCTGTGTCTTGGCACTCTGCGTTGCGTCGTGCTTAAGAACAGCCCTTACCCGTGGTATATTGGCCATATACCCCCCAATGTGGCTTATTGCTTACATAGCACCCATGTACAGACATTCTCCTATTACAATGTGTATGGAAATGTGACTGAGTCCATTTGTCCATGCAAATAAAACACATGCTAATGAGGGCAATGTGTCCGTGTCTGGTACGACTCATGACTGACATTTTTAAGATCGAACAGGCTATACTGTATAATTATGTAAACTATATTTATTTGTGCGTGCGTGTGCATGATTGACCCTCAGGGTTCAGCATCAGATTGGTGGTGTGTAGGTCACCGTGGCCATTAGAGCTCAGCTGCAATTTCCACGATGACAGATAAACGCAAGGGAGAGAGAGAGAGAGAGAGAGAGAGAGAGAGAGAGAGAGAGAGAAAGGTTACCCCCATTTTCCTATCCTCCACGAACGAGCACTTAAGACAGACAAAAAGCGGACAGACTGTGGCTAGATACTGTACCACGGTCAAGGGGCAGGGTTTTAATAGTTCCAGTAGGATAGGAAAACACCATTCTGTATTTATTCCCATTACGTCATGACGGGGGAGGCCAGGGGCGATCCCATCGGCAGGCCCAGTTTCCAAACGTTGAGCATGGGTCAAATCTATCATTTTTATTTCAGCCTGAGGGTGTGGAGTTTTACTGTGTGCATTGTGGCTGTCATGTGTGTGTGTGACAGAAGTCATATTCAGTGCAGTCTGTCCCTAAAGCAGATTCATAGTTCTAAAAGACATACCTGTTAGTGTGATCAAAGGAATTCATGAGGCTTGGAGGAAATTGAAATAATACTTCAGACAGTGAACTCTTTTAAACATTTTTTTTTTTTTTTTTTACAATTACTTGTTGGACCCACTGATTGAAGTTGCTCAATTCATATTTCTAAACTACTTTTGCCATCGTGCACTACGGTCTGTCAAATACCATGATTCAATATAATGAACACATTGTTCATTTCAAATAAATGAAAAAGGTGATATGTTCAGGCGGTCTTTGTGTGAAATGAAATATTACATGCAATACAACTGTGAATAAATATGGTATTGTGTCCAAAATAAAAATGAAGGAGCATTTCATGATTTTATTCTTTCCGGTACAATGTTTGATGATTACATGGGGTTCTCATCCAGAACATAAAGATCCAACATTCAATGAGTACAGCTGCTGGAAGAACAATGCAGTCTCTGTTATACTGCCAAGCACAGTATTATTACTAATATGGGGACATTTTATGACATCGTGCATTCCTGAATAACAACAAAACGGTGCCCTCAGCAGTCCATTGTGAAATAGTTATGCATTTGACAATCTTTCAATACCTCGTTGGAATTAAATCATTTTCAAATACAGAGTATCTTACATAAAGACAGACTGATTTGCAAATACATTTAGAATATTCACAAATGTATGTGTAAAATAATTCCTTAATCCGTATAACAAACAGCTATGTGAAAATAAAGACTCTAATGTAATGACAATTCATCAAAGAGTGTGAATTTGTTTGAATGAAATGTTACCGTGAGGTATTGCGTTTCCAATGGATTACTGGTGAAAACCTGTACAGTACAGTAGTATCCCGGTCTATTTCCAAGTTTACGCATTTCCTTTTTTGATCCGTTTGAGGTGTTTGGCTGTTATTTCCTGTGTCTCTACCTGACCTAGGTAAATATATGTCAAATACTTTCAAATACTACAGGTGCGCTTGATTTAGCTTACCTACTACACAAGAATTGTCCCAAAAGTGCAAACTCTACCTCCTTGCACAGCAATCAAGCTAAATCAAGCACAGAATTTGAAAGTACCTGACAAAATGCATTTGACCCAGGTCTGGTAATTTACTTCTCACACCACTGTGCTGAGTTTAGAGGACACCTCTGGCCTGTCCAGTTTGCTGGGAAGGGACTTGAGGTACTCTAGGTGTCTCCGTGTGTCCTCCTGGTTGTGCCTGACATAATACACCAGGTAGGAGATGACCATGGCGAACCAGCCGAACATGGTCACCAGCATGGCCACGTCCGTGGTCCTCTTGAGCCCTGCGCACAGGTCCAGGTCGGCCGCCACCATGACGAAGGGCACCCCTGTATCTACGCCYACGTCCTTGGGCTCCGAAGTGTGGCACACCACGCCAGCCAGTGATACCGGATCCAGGTCCAGCCGAGGCATAGCCACCTGGAGGCGGCAGTCACAGTGCCAGGGGTTGTGGGTGAGGTTGGCCTGGGCCCTCAGGCCCCCCAGGACCTCTGGCTCCAGGGTGGTCAGTCTGTTAGAGGACAGGTCCAGGCTCCTGAGAGAGGGGACCAGACCCCGGAAGGCCCCCGGCTCCATCTGAGTTAGTTCATTGTGGGAGAGGTCCAGCTCGTTGAGTAAAGGAAGCCCTGCAAAGGCGTCGGCGGGGATGGTGGTGAGGAGGTTACCGTCCAGGTAAAGTCGGCGAGTGTCATTGGGCAGGTCATGCGGCACCTCCGCCAGGTGCATGTTGCTGCAGCGCACCACCCTCCCGCCGTCGGCCGTCTCGGAGCAGTAGCAGCTCTCGGAGCAGCCGGTGTTTGCCCCGTGGAGGCCCGCGGTGGTGGCGCTGAGCGCCAAGCTGTGCAGCAACAGGCATGCCACCAAGGAGTGGCACAGCAGCCATTCTGCCAGCAGCGGCATGGTGGGATACAGGCATACCCTCCTGGAAGGACACAGCCCCTGGACCATCAGCCAAGACAACCCTGCATAGGTCACAGCTTCACCAACCAGCCGGCCTGAGAGACAATGAAAAAAAATGTCAGAGCGAAAATAATGAAGAAAAGGAACGAGGACAACAAGTGATTGCAAATGACACTAATATCAGTGTGGCAGAAGCAACACAGAACCATCTCTGTGTGAGTAGTTTTTAGCCCACTTTGATCCTGACTGGGCTAATTGTAATGAATTGGCACTTGTGACATGACGAACAGAAAATGACAAAACACAGCAGTAGTGTAGAGGAGGAGTGGGATAGAGATCAGCGACGGCGTCATCCGTGCGTACAGAGGACAGATAATGTGCTTCCTGCCAGTGCTGTGATGGAACTCTCATTGATTGGCATGTTTTCTCTCTCTTGTCCCACTTCAACATTGCCGTGGAGTGACTTTGCATTACCATAATCCTGCTCTGATTAAGTGTAACTAGGGAGACAGACGCTCAAAATATATATGGTCATGGTTATTTTAGATTGAATCCATTAGAGGCTGACAGTACTTTGCAGAGTGAATATCTCTGAAACTCAGTCTTAGGGTCTCTAGGAACCTACAGTACAGCACTAACCTGGTTTGGAAGTAGGATGTAGGCTATGGGCTAGATGCAATCAGATCTGTCTTAACCCGCGATAACCGACAACTGCATAGCAGCATTATTGTATTATTTAGGCGATGTCAGAGGTGGAACTACGTTGGAGCTGTCAAATCAGCAAGCGGCTCCTGGCGTTATACTTATAGCGGACATTGCCATTGGATGCACCGAGTTGCATTAGTCGAAACCCTATGCAGCCTTGCTACAAGTTCCAACACTGCGTGTTGTCATCGACAACTCGATTAGGCTGATATCAACACTTGTTTAATTGAATGATTTTAAACTTGAGTGTCATTTCTATAGAGCCTACACTTTCTCGTTCTGAACTTTCTAACACGGGTGGGATTTAAGACAGTTATACCTCCGACATCGCCTAAATAAAAGCAATAAAACTGCTATGTAGTCGGCGGTTATTGCGGGTTAAGGGTTCTATTCGATCTGTATCGTTGAAGCGTTCCAGATTGTGCGATATAAAAGTAAAAGTCATTTCCGTTTGAGCCGACATATGCACACCTACCGTGAATGCAGTCTCTGCAAACACGGGAACATTTCAATCACGCTGTAATAGAGCCCTAATGCTGGAACTAATTGCATCTAGGGCTGAGTCTGTTCGGATGTAGCCTATGTCTGCAGCGGTAAGTAGGTAATCTTTGAGTCATTTAGTGTAAGTACATTTTGGGTCAATCAATGTAATGTTTCCGGGCCCATCAGTTCTGTAAACCCACTTTTCACCGAGACCCGACTCAGGTAATAGACTCTTGAGCAGCGCTGTCTGAGGCAGGCTGAGGCGCAGTAAATGCCACAGTCCAGTATCGTTTTACTAATCCTCTCTAAACCACATAGAATATGTTTCTCCACTGACACACAACCCCAGAGAAAGTGTATGAGTTGGACGGGACGCTCACAGTTTCACCGCAACACAACTGTAGTCTAGAGTAGAGGTCGACCGATTATGATTTTTCAACACCGATACCGATACCGATTATTGGAGGACAAAAAAAGCCGATACCGATTAATCGGACGATTTATTTAAAAAATATATATATGTTTTATATATATATATATATATATATACAGTGGGGAGAACAAGTATTTGATACACTGCCGATTTTGCAGGTTTTCCTACTTACAAAGCATGTAGAGGTCTGTAATTTTTATCATAGGTACACTTCATCTGTGAGAGACGGAATCTAAAACGAAAATCCAGAAAATCACATTGTATGATTTTTAAATAATTAATTTGCATTTTATTGCATGACATAAGTATTTGATACATCAGAAAAGCAGAAAACTTAATATTTGGTACAGAAACTTTGTTTGCAATTACAGAGATCATACGTTTCCTGTAGTTCTTGACTAGGTTTGCACACACTGCAGAAGGGATTTTGGCCCACTCCCCCTACAGATCTTCTCCAGATCCTTCAGGTTTCGGGGCTGTCGCTGGGCAATACGGACGTTCAGCTCCTCCAAAGATTATCTATTGGGTTTCAGGTCTGGAGACTGGCTAGGCCACTCCAGGACCTTGAGATGCTTCTTACGGAGCCACTCCTTAGTTGCCATGGCTGTGTGTTTCGGGTCGTTGTCATGCTGGAAGACCCAGCCACGACCCATCTTCATGCTCTTACTGAGGAAGGAGGTTGTTGGCCAAGATCTCACGATACATGGCCCCATCCATCCTCCCCTCAATACGGTGCAGTCGTCCTGTCCCCTTTGCAGAAAGCATCCCAAAGAATGATGTTTCCACCTCCGTGCTTCACGGTTGGGATGGTGTTCTTGGGGTTGTACTCATCCTTCTTCTTCCTCCAAACACGGCGAGTGGAGTTTAGACCAAAAAGCTCTATTTTTGTCTCATCAGACCACATGACCTTCTCCCATTCCTCCTCTGGATCATCCAGATGGTCATTGGCAAACTTCAGACGGGCCTGGACATGCGCTGGCTTGAGCAGGGGGACCTTGTGTGCGCTGCAGGATTTTAATCCATGACGGCGTAGTGTGTTACTAATGATTTTCTTTGAGACTGTGGTCCCAGCTCTCTTCAGGTCATTGACCAGGTCCTGCCATGTAGTTCTGGGCTGATCCCTCACCTTCCTCATGATCATTGATGCCCACGAGGTGAGATCTTCGCATGGAGCCCCAGACGAGGGTGATTGACCGTCATCTTGAACTTCTTCCATTTTCTAATAATTGCGCCAACAGTTGTTGCCTTCTCACCAAGCTGCTTGCCTATTGTCCTGTAGCCCATCCCAGCCTTGTGCAGGTCTACAATTTTATCCCTGATGTCCTTACACAGCTCTCTGGTCTTGGCCATTGTGGAGAGGTTGGAGTCTGTTTGATTGAGTGTGTGGACAGGTGTCTTTTTACAGGTAACAAGTTCAAACAGGTGCAGTTAATACAGGTAATGAGTGGAGAACAGGAGGGCTTCTTAAAGAAAAACGAACAGGTCTGTGAGAGCCGGAATTCTTACTGGTTGGTAGGTGATCAAATACTTATGTCATGCAATAAAATGCTAATTAATTACTTAAAAATCATACAATGTGATATTCAGGATTTTTGTTTTAGATTCCGTCTCTCACCGTTGAAGTGTACCTATGATAAAATTACAGACCTCTACATGCTTTGTAAGTAGGAAAACCTGCAAAATCGGCAGTGTATCAAATACTTGTTCTCCCCACTGTAATTATATCATACACACACACATTTTTGTAATAATGACAATTGCAACAATACTGAAGGAACAATGAACACTTTTATTTTAACTTAATATAATACATAAATACACACACACACAGTTCTGAAGTGACAATGATACTGAAGAGTCTGCTTAGGAGACAAATACTCTCAACTGTTTGATAAAAATAGAGTTTAAGTTACCTGTGGTGAATGTTGAAAACAAAAACTGTCATTTCTATATGCAGGAAATCCTATTTTAATAATGGGCATGGTAAGAATTGACGACCAAAGTGCGAGTCATAATTCCCATGGCACCTTCTAGCAAAATCTGAAAAGCGGTTCCTTCATTTATTCCATAGGATATTTTTAGATTCATTTAGAATAAGGTCTGTGTTTCGTGTAGGCTTACACCACCTTGCCAATTTTATAACTGTGTAGATATCCATAGGATAAGGTAACTCTGATCAATATTGGCTAAATATATAGATCTTTTTTTTTTGTAGTGGATTTATGAAAATATGTTGACAAACGTTACCTTATCCTAGTGAGATTTACACGGGTATCAAAACGTCGAGGCAGTTTAAGCCTGCACGAAACACAGACCTTATTTGAAGTAGATCAAGACATTCTCTATGGAAGACATGAACGGTAAAATAACGAAGGAACCCCTTTCAAGTTCAGCCGCAAGTTATTACAGGAATTATAACGCGTAGACTATTTCTCTTTAAACCATATACCTTTGACTAATCTGGAAACTATCACCTCGAAAACAAAACGTTTATTCCGTTCTGTATTTTATCTAACGGGTGGCATCCATGAGTCTAAATATTCCGTTCTGTATTTTATCTAACGGGTGGCATCCATGAGTCTAAATATTGCTGTTACATTGCACAACCTTCAATGTTATGTCATAATTACGTAAAATTCTGGCAAATTAGTTCGCAAAGAGCCAGGCGGCCCAAACTGTTGCATATACCCTAGCTCTGCGTGCAATTTCACCTGGTTAATATTGCCTGTTAACCTGGATTTATTTTAGCTAAATATGCAGGTTTCAAAATATATACTTGTGTATTGATTTTAAGAAAGGCATTGATGTTTATGGTTAAGTACACATTGGAGCAATGACAGTCATTGATTGATTGTTTTTTATAAGATAGGTTTAATGCTAGCTAGCAATTTACCTTAGCTTACTGCATTCGCGTAACAGGCAGGCTCCTCGTGGAGTGCAATGTAATCAGGTGTTAGAGCATTGGACTAGTTAACTGTAAGGTTGCAAGATTGGATCCCCCGAGCTGACAAGGTTAAAAATCTGTTCCTAGGCCGTCACTGAAAATAAGAATGTGTTCTTAACTGACTTGCCTAGTTAAATAAAGATTAAATAAAGGTGTAAAAAATAATAATAATAATTAAAATAAAAAAAAATTGGCAAATCGGCGCCCAAAAATACCAATTTCCGATTGTTATGAAAACTTGAAATCGGCCCCGATTAATCGGTCGACCTCTAGTCTAGAGCGGGGTTTCACAAACTCGGTACTGAGGACTCCCTGGGTGCACGTTTTGGTTTATGCCCTAGCACTTTCTACACAGCTAATTCAAATTATCTAAGCTTGATGAGTACAGTTACAGTACATTATGCCTGTATGCAACAGGTAGATCTGATGGTATCGGAGTCATGTTGGATATAAAGATGCCAGTTTGGAAAACCCTGGCCTAAAGGTCTAAGATCCTTAGGAGGTAAGCTAGGTTGGTTTTATGGATTCATGCTTTTCATAATTGTAAATCTTGCACATAAAAATGTAAACATATATTCTTCCTAAAGTATTCACCAGTTTACAAAAAAAATGTTTAAAAAATAATGATAACTTAAAATAAATAAAACCGTAACTGGCATCTTTATATCCATCATGGCTCCCATCCCATCAGATCTGCCTGTTGCACACAGACATAATGCACTGTAACTGTTCTCTATCTGGCCGTTCGTTCAGCTTCTGGGAAATTAGCTCTATCTGACCAGACAGACTCCACTTAGGCTGGTTTACAAATGACATAATCTAAGAGTGGCTCTTAAAGTCGCATTACGAAAGGCAGCACGGCTCAATAAGAAGGACTGCGTCTCGCACACCGTCTCCTCAGAGCCAGGGTGAGGGATGGCCGAGTGTCTGGGAGGCCTGAGTGGACCATATAACAACCGCATTAGTGGTACCTGTCACAACATGTCATTGGGATACAGTAGTGTTCCTGTCTGAGTTGATCAGAAGAAGTCTGGTTTATTGGGGTTCTGCTGATTGCGTAAGGAGAGGGGTACAATCTAATAAAGAAAATGACCACAGGCTAAACAAAGCATCATTAACTTGACACCCACTAATTCCAAAAAATACTTACATTATTTAAGTGGAATGTATTGATATACTGTGTGATTGTACTATAATGTGTGTACTACAGTGTGCATGTGTGTGAGCGAGAGTAGGCTCAGTATTTCATTTGCTCAGTTACATCAGTTTTTTTCCTAACGACTTAGTATTATATAGGCCAAGATAGTATTGAATATAAACTCTCTCAGTTACTTATTGAGTCCTGCAATAAGACACTGATGTACCACTGTATAAACTGTTAAAGTATATTAAAAAATACCACAGGGCCTGGTGTACAGTGTGCACTCACTGTCTGACTACAAGAATAACATTTGAATGCATTAGATTAGACTATCCTCCCAGTAAGTGATATGGGGGAACTTGCAATTATCAAGCGAAGGAAGGCCTCATGCTGTTATCCTCTATTGATTCCTCCCTCCTCAGTGCAGTGATGGAAATTCTCTAGTCATTGGTTTGACGTTCACACGGTTAACCTTATACGGCTGAGCGTTCATGCAATAGAAGAAACTGGCTCACGAGGCTTGCCACTGCGAGCAGGGCTTACACAGACAGAAAACCCTTTTCCACAATGGACACAGCATAGAAGTGTTATTGCAGGAATATGGGGGAAAAACTGTATTCAGCTTGTTCCTAGTACATGATCTAAGCAACTTTGTCTAAAGTAACTCAACTTTTGTTTTGCATGTGAATTAGTTTCTCTGAATAATTTCTTATATACAGTTCCTTTCAGCCGGACTGCCAGACATCACAAAACCCCCTTGCAGACACAGTTCTAATACATTCAAACATTCAAAATGTGGGAACTTAATGCATCAAATATTGATTTGGCAAATATTAATGTACATAATCAGATATTAATGTACACAAAGGTAGGCCGACAATAATATGCCATCACTCTCCGACTGCACAACATTCAGGCTAAATTGATGCATTCTGCAAAGTGCAGGATGTCAACAATCCTCTGCAAGGAATGAACCTTTGGCACATACAGTAGGCTATTATGAATTCATTGGGCCACTGACCTAAATTGGAGGTGTTTTAGGGATACCCTACATGACTTATTAATGATGGAATATTGAGGTGTAGTTTACAAAAGCATATCATATCCCCTGAGATATGCTTTCGTAAGCTGCAGCTCAAAATTCCAACATGACAATGAAAAGGTCCCCAACAATAATGCAATACAATGTTTCAGACAACAAGATTCAATATTTTATCAATGCAATATAATGTTACTCCTCCATTAACCTTTTGCTTCTTATGTATAAAGGACATATGTATTCATTCTATAATCAGATGCAAATGTAAGGCTGGCAAAACTAAGAGCTTTCTTACCACTTCAGCTTTTGTTGTCTGGGAGAAGAACATTTGTCAACATGCTTCACCGAACAGCGTCCATATCTCAACTGCGATTACAGTACCCGCTTGCAATTCAGCGCAGCCCGAGAATCCGCGTCACAATCCCATGTACTGGCGCCTGCTTACCAACATTCAATACCGATGGTTGTTGCCTCTCACCGCTCCCCGCGATCTAGTTGTTGAAGAAATAAACACGACTGTAAATATAAAGGGGGACAAGACGATCCCTTACCAAACCGTAACCTATTCTTGTCTTAAAATTGTAATATCAAGCCATCATACGCAGGCACAGGAGCGTTGAAGCATAAAATCTCCTCACCACACATACAGTAGATGGTTATTTGTTACTGCTGCGCTGTGCGCTCCGCTGTGCGCGTCAACCCACATCGTGACTTCTGAGAGGCGGGAAACCTTTCCATGATTAATGTCATGCGCAGCCTTCAAGAGACGTGTGTAAAGGCTGAGAATGCTAAAATGACCTGCGCAGAATTACGTTTTCCGAACAATTATTCGAGCAATACAATAGCCTAATGGACACATGGGAAGTTGGCTACTAATGACTAATTGCTAATGGGGGGTCGACTTGGAAGCACTTCAAGAATGTGGTCGTATTAATATGGACAACACTATCGTCAAGCTATTGTATGTAGATCTTCCTTGCTCTGTATACTCTGAGACATGACAGCTAAACATATCCACCCCCCCCCCCCCCCCCCCCCCCCCCCCCCCCCCCCCCCCCACCCCCCCCCCCCCCCCCCCCCCCCCCCCCCCCCCCCCACCTCCCCCTCCCCCAACGCCCGCCCACCCAACCCAGCCCCGCCCCACCCCCCTATCACCCCCCCTCCCCCCCCCCCCCACGCTCCTCTCCCTCCGCCCGCCCCCCCCCCCCTCTCTCTCTCTACACCCACCCCCCCCCCCCTCGCTGCTGCTCAAACTCCCCCCCCCTCCCCCACCACCCTCCCCCCCCCCC
>NW_019943822.1:0-3085 GCF_002910315.2 Salvelinus sp. IW2-2015
GTGAACCTTCGTCCCAGTCTGAGGTCCTGAGCGCTCTGGAGCAGGTTTTCATCAAGGATCTCTCTGTAATTGCTCCGTTCATCTTTCCCTCGATCCTGACTAGTCTCCCAGTCCCTACCACTGAAAAACATCCCCACAGCATGATAGGAGGGAGGGATGGTGCCAGGTTTCCTCCAGACGTGGCGCTTGGCATTCAGGCCAAAGAGTTCAATCTTTGTTTTCATCAGACCAGAAAATCTTGTTTCTCATGGTCTGAGAGTCTTTCGGTGCCTTTCGGCAAACTCCAAGCAGGCAGTCTGGCCTGATTGGTGAAGTGCTACAAAGATGGTTGTCCTTCTGGGAGGTCTCCTATCTCCACAGAGGAACTCTAGAGCTCTGTCAGAGTGACCATCGGGTTCTTGGTCACCTCCCTGACCAAGGCCTTCTCCCCCAATTGTTCAGTTTGGCCGGGAGGCAAGCTCTCGGAAAAGTCTTGGTGGTTCCAAACTTTCTCTATTTGAGAATGATGGAGGCCACTGTGATCTTGGACACCTTTAATGTTGCAAAAGGTTTTGGTACCCTTCCCCAGAGCTGTGTCTCAGACAGAATCCTGTCTCAGAGCTCTACGGACAATTCCTTCAACCTCATGGCTTGGTTTTTGCTCTGACATGCACTGTCAACTGTGGGACCTTATGTAGACAGGTGTGTGCCTTTCCAAATCATGTCCAATCAATTGAATTTACCACAGGTGGACTCCAATCAAGATGTAGATACATCTCAAGGATGCTCAATGGAAACAGGATGCACCTGAGCTCAATTTGGCATCTCATAGCAAAAGGTCTGAATACTTTTATAAATGTCATATTTCAGTTTTTGCGTTGTCATTGTGGAATATTGTGTGTAGATTGATGAGGAAAAACAACAATTGAATCAATTTCAGAATAAGGCTGTAACGTAACAAAATGTGGAAAAAGTCAAGGAGTCTGAGTACTTTCCGAATGCACTGTACATTAGCTTGTAGAACATGGCCTTCGATTGCTGGCTGCCAATGACCAAAGCAAAGCTAGGTACTTCTCTGTTTCAGTTGTTGTGGGCAACCTAGCTCTTTGGAGAACAAGGTGATGTATACAGGGACTTTTGAGATGTTTGGATCCTTCTTGATTTGATTTGTGGATCCAAATAACTATTTTTATATTTAAAATGTGTGTGTAATTTCAGTATGTTTGTGTGCACATGCAGTGTATGTGAATGTGTGTGGGTTTTGTKTGAGAGTGTCAATGTAGTGTTTGAGTGTTTATATAGTGTGTGTATATAGTATTCTGAGTGTGCATTGAGTCAGTGCAAGATAGGGTCAATGCAGATAGTCTGGGTAACCATTTAATTAACTATATAGCAGTCGTGTGGCTATTTATCAGTTGTATGGCTTGGCTTGGTAGAAGCTGTCTCAGAGCATGTTGCTCTGAGCTGATGCTCCGATGCCTTTTTCTGCACGGTAGTACAGGGGTGATAAAGGGGTAATAGTGGGCTAATAATTAAATAACAATATAATAACTAGAAAAGGAAATGTCCTTTAGAAAATGTGTGTCACTCTGCACATTTCAGTGTTGGTGTGTTTTTTGTAGCATGAATGTTTCAAGAACTATGTCAGAGCCAAAGTGTTTATGCAAATGTGAAATGGTTATAGTTCAACAGGTATTCATATCAAAAGCTTTTGACAAGAAGTGTAAGTTGAGTCAGTCTACACAATTCAACGTTGGTTTCATGTTTGTAGCTTATTAAATGGTTTAACCTTCTACTGCAGTGGGCCAAATCAGGGTCACACAAAATGACATACCCAAATCTAACTGCCTGTAGCTCAGGCCCTGAAGCAAGAATATGCATATTCTTGGTACCATTTGAAAGGAAACACTTTGACGTTTTTGGAAATGTGAATTGAATGTAGTAGAATATAACACAATAGATCTGGTAGAAGAAAATACAAAGAAAAAAACAACCGTTTTTTTTTCTACCACCATCTTTAAAATGCAAGAGAAAGGCCCCAAATCTAGCCATCACTCTGGTTGTAATTCCGATAGTGTCCACAAGATGGCAGAAGTGTATGTGCAAAGTTTCAGACGGATAACTTGAAGTACAAGCAAACCACATTACTTTTAGCGTGAAGTCACCCAGATATATTTGGGCAAATCGGGAAGGAGACATTCACATTCACATTACATTTTTCTGCAAGAATATTGTCAAATCTGTATACTTGGACCTTGATTCAGCTTTTCCAGTATTAGTAGCCATATTATAAGTTCAACATTTGCAAAACACCCAGTATTCATAACTCTCCATACTGTAAAGCCCAGTTCATTGGCTATCTAGCTAGCTTTGTTTGACCCCGATTGGTGCTTATTTGACAAAGTTGCAGTCGATCAACTGAAGACCGGCCGCGTCAACGACATGCCATGAAGGCGTTGCTCTCTGTCCAAATTTGGTGTCCTATAGGATATACTACACCCCTAATGATATAGTGAAGTCTGGTTACGTTCTAGGATCTCTGAGGAATAAATACGGACGTGATTTGACTGGTTGAAACAACATTTAGGGTTAGATTTTCACAGATTCCTTTCTTTGCAAATTGAACGAGTGGAAATATAAAATCGATCGTGCATGCTATATGGACCTTTTTAGGATATGAAAAGGGATTTTATCTAACAAAAGACTAAACCATTGTGAAATGTGCAGACTGACTCAACTTAGATTGCATGCATACAGCTTGTAGATACTATTTATACTTTAATATAACTTAGTATAAATTAACATGTGTTTGAATGAGAAAAGCGGTAGCTTTTCAAAATGGTCCTGCTCCTTGGCCAATTAAGCTAAAATACCAACTTTAGAACGTTTAGGCAATCCAAATTTCAAGTTTTCTAAAACCATTTAAACTTTAAACAGTTGTAATTTGCATAAATTAGCATAACCGTTCATGGATTCAATGCCACTATAAGAACACAGTAGTATATATTTCACATGCTACTGCTCTTTAACATTTCAGCTACAAACATTAAAACAATTAATATTTTAAAAAACTTGATAATTATAACTATTTAAATGTGCATGAATT
>NW_019943822.1:9041-16879 GCF_002910315.2 Salvelinus sp. IW2-2015
AACCGTTCAAACTAGATTAACCAAACCAACTATCAAATGTTCAGCTATCCTATCCTATCAACCATTAAGAATTCAAGCAAGCTAAGAAGTGCACACATTTTGTTTGGGACATGTAATTTTCTAGTTATTGTTATTCACCTTTCGCTGCCACTGTAGGCCAAAACCTTAAAAGCTACCAACACCAAACCCTTTAAAATGTGCAGAATTACTCACAATTGATTGCTTGTATACAGCTTTTGACACTATGATACCTTTTGAACTAATCACTTAACATTTGCATAAAAGCTCCATAAACCTTAATGGAAATATTTAAATGTAATACTGTCCGTAGCCCTTTCCTACAGTCAAATAACCTAGTGGCCTCATGGGTGGAATGTTATTCATATTTTTCAGAATTTCATAATTAATTTAAAAAAATCATAAACCCGCCGAGAATCCGGTATTCTATGTCAAACGGTTTGGTTAAATGTCTGTCTTCTGTGACGTATATGAAGTGTATATAGGGATGCAGCCTCAAAATGTAATACATTTCAAATCTATATCTGACATGGTGTATCTTTGTTTAAGCCCATAACCATGTGTGTGTAGGTGATAATTTTGTTTCAAAGTATATTTGTTTAAGACTACCAAGACACACTGTGTGACCCTGATTTAGCCCACGCAGTAAAAGGTTAAACCTTTAATTCTTAGGGATAGGCGTCCCATTAACGGGACAGTGTAAATCATACAGCGCCTTGTGTCATGATCGCAGATTTTACAGAACAAGAAAATGTTGGTACATATAAGTGTCTTATATCGTCTGAAAGCTTAAATTCTTTTAATATAACTGCACTGTCCAATTTACAGTAGCTATTACTGCGAAAAAAAATGCCATGCTATTGTTGAGGAGAGCTCCTAACAACAAAACACTTTTTTTCACCGCGATAGGTTTGATAAATTCACCTCTGAAGGTGAAATGTGTACTTATATTCTGAAACTTGCTCTGATTTATCATCCAAAGGGTCCCAGAGAAACATGAAGTGTCGTTAGTTAAAGTTCAATGCATAAACAGTTCAAGAGAATCTCAGATATTTTAACATTTAAAGGCTATGGTCATTGACATGTATTGAGTTTTATGCAAATATGGTKGYAAAACAAAAAGTAKAAATACTATCAAAAATATTTCTCAAGCAATCTACAGGTAATTGCCAAAATAATGGAAACACTTGAGTAKATGAGGGATACACAGTATATAGAAAGCAGGTGCTTCCACACAGGTGTGGTTCATTAGTTAATTAAGCAATTAATATCCCAACATGCTTAGGGTCATGTAAAAAAAATGCTGGGCAGGCCATAAGTTAGTCCATTATTTTGGCTACCATGACTATGCTCCCATAGGATGACAATGCCCCCATCCACAGGGCACGAGTRGTCACMGAATGGTTTTATGAGCATGAAAATGGTGTAAATCATATGCMATGGCCGTCTCAAATTACCAGATCTCAACCCAGTTGAACACTTATGGGATATTCTGGAGCGGCGCCCGAGACAGTTTTCCACAATTTATCGTGGAAGAATGGTGTCACATCACACCAATAGAGTTCCAGACACTTGTAGAATCTATGCCAAGGTGTATTGAAGCTGTKCTGGCCCAACTCCCTTTTAAGGCGCTTTATGTTGGTGTTTCCTTTATTTTGGCACAGTTACCTGTCAGCCTGCACATTTAAAAGGAGAGCTGAACCAATAAAAAAACACTTCTCTGGTTGGAAACAGCCTACAGGTGTACGATTTTTTTGTTCCTGATCATTTTACTACATCACAGGAAATGCAGATGAGCTTCAAACTTAACATACTTATTTTGCAGTTTGATTTAGTACAATTCACTCGCCTTTCCGATGTGTTTGACAACAGCTGATAATCAGATAAATTGATGCACTGTACCAAAATGAACGAATGGCAGGAGTCAATGCAGTTGCGCATTAGATGGCTCATTCAGAGTATTATTTTGGTAATTTCACACACTATAAAATATCTTTTTTTTTTGCATACTATTAAGTACACTAGTATGAGTTTTTGGACACTGGCAGTATCTTCCAAAACTGAGATTTGTGAGATTTAAGGAATCGAGATCTTCACATTTTTCCTTAGGTTGGCTTTCAATCCTGCCCAAGCAGGATTTAACAGAACAGGGCAGGCCGAAGGATATCAAGGATCTGGAAAGATTCCGTATGGAGGAATGTTCTCCAATCTAAATAAAACATTATCGAAAAAGCTCAGTGCTGTTATCCTTACAAGGGGAGGGTGCACAAAGTATTGAAGACAGGGGTGSCAATAAAGTTTTTCTTAAGAAAAACCTCTTGAGACTAGGGGGCAGTATTTTGATGTTTGGATGAAAAACGTGCCCAAAGTAAAACTGCCTATTTCTCAGGCCCAGAAGCTAGAATATGCATATTAGGATAGAAAACACTCTAAAGTTTCCAAAACTGTCAAAATGTTAGGTCACCAAACACAATAAGCACAGCCATTTTTCCAGCGAAAGATAGCTTTCACAAAAAGCAGAAATAGAGATAAATTAATCACTAACCTTTGATTATCTTCATCAGATGACATCATAGGACTTCATGTTACACAATACATGCATGTTTTGTTTGATAAAGTTCATATTTATATAAATAAATCTGAGTTTACATTGGCGCGTTACAGTCACTAGTTCCAAAAACTCAAGTGATTTTGCATAGCCACATCGTTTCAACAGAAATACTCATCATAAATGTAGATGATAATACAAGTTATACACATAGAATTATAGATATACCTCTCCTTAATCGCCGCTGTGTCAGATTTAAAAAAACTTTACGTAAAAAGCACACCATGCAATTCTGAGATGGAGCTCAGATTTAACACATTCTCCGCCATGTTGGAGTCAACAGAAATACAAAATTACATCATAAATATTTCCTTACCTTTGATTATCTTCTCAGAATGCAGTGCAAGGAATCCTAGTTCCACAATAAATCGTTGTTTTGTTGGTAATGTCCATTACTTATGTCCAATTAGCTAATTTTGCTAGCATGTGTAGTACACGTGTCCAAACGCTCGCGCAGATGCAGGCAAACGTCGGACGAAACTTCAAAAAGTTATTTACAAGTCGAATAAACTGGTCAAACTTATTAGAGAATCAATCTTCAGGATGTTGTTATCATATATATCCAATAACGTTCCAACAGGAGCATTCTTTTCAGTCTCTATAAGTAATGCAACGCATGACGATATCATGAGGAAAGTGCGTGACCAAGAACTGGCACTCTGCCAGACCACTGACTCAAACACCTACACTACAGCTACACTACAAATCATTTTACTTGGTTCCCTCAAAGCAATTGTAATTACAGTCCACCACAACATACCCAATAGTCTTCTGACTAGTAAGGGGTGGTCTGTGTTTCATTTCATTGTGTATTGAAAACCGTTTTTTGCCAGAGGTTGAATGGTTAGTTGGGCTTCTCGGAAAATGTTTCAACAGTAAGCAAGGGGGTTGGGGATTAGTGAAGGATAAATGAGCTAAATGTTCCTCTCGCTAAAACATGTGCAACCTGTGCATTGACCACCCTCATTGCTGTAGCAGTCAGGTAACCATGACAACGGAAGCTGCGACAGGGTCAAAGCAAACATTTGTCATGTCCCTGAGACAAGGAAAAGGACCGTCGCCTCACCTGAATTTGCATTTATACAGATCATGTAACACTTCGAACCTGTGTAGGTGGAGCAGAAATGGGAGTGAGGTGAAGGAGGAGAGTATGCTTATTAGCCTTTACACATAAAATATAATTTTATAAATGTATCAAGAGGCTATGAGGAGAAAAAAACAAAGACAATAAGATCTGGAATAATTATTCCATAATATATCATAGGAAAGGGAAGGGATGCTAGTCAGTTGCAATTAACTGAAATGTGTCTTCCGCATTTAACCCAACCCCTCGGAATCATAGAGGTGCGGGGGCTGCCTTAATCGACTCCACGTGTTCGCTGTCCGGGGACTGCCTTGGTCTGGGGCAGAACGACAGATTTTTTTTACCTTGTCAGCTCAGTATTCAATCCAGCAACATTTCGGTTACTGGCCCAACACTCTAACCACTAGGCCTATGCTTTAAACAAGGCTGGTGTTGTTGCCCACTTTTTATATAAGCCTATTGGTTTATTTTTGTTGATTATTGTCTGTGTAATGTATTGTTAAATAGCCTATTGGTTTATTTTGGATTCTTGTCTGTGTATTGTATTGTTTAAAACATGTTGAGGATAGAGGGCCTATTTACACTTGGGAAAAGTCGTGCCCAATTTAAACGCCTCGTACTCTATTCTTGCTCGTACAATATGCATATTATTTTACTATTGGATAGAAAACACTCTCAAGTTTCTAAAACCGTTTGAATTATTCTGTGAGTAAAACAGAACTCATTTTGCAGCAAACTTCCTGTCAGAAAGTGAAAAATCTCAAATCGAGGCTCTGTTCCAGGCCCTCCCTATCATTTTGCTTGAGATTTATGACTATACATGCACTTCATACGCCTTCCACTAGATGTCAATAGGCTGTGAGAGGTGAAATGGGGTCTCAATTTCTTTTATGGTCAAAAGAGACAGCTTGGAATGACATGACCCCAGAATTGTTTGTTCAGGAAGCGCATAAAGGTCACAGTATTGGCTTCTGAAAAGCAATCGTTATAGACGTCTTATATTTCCGGCTTTGATTTTATTTGATAAATGTAAAATATCATCGTAAAGTATGTTTTTCAATATAGTTTTATTAGATTATTGAATTTTTTTCGGGAGTTTAGACGTGTTGCGTTCTTTGCGTTTGGTGACGAAGGAGAGCTAAGGCCATTTGGCTAGTTTTGCTTGCTCATTCGAGAGGGAAATGCCATTCTAAACCAAACAACGATTGTTCCCGACAAAGGACCCCTTGTACAACATTCTGATGGAAGATCAGCAAAAGTAGGACCCATTTTATGATGCTATTTTCATATATCTGTCGAACAAGTGTACTATTAGTTTGCGCCCAGATTTTGGGCACTCTCTCGCCATAAGTAAGCTGCATGTCGTAATTAAGTTATTTTTAGAATTCTAACACGGCGATTGCATTAAGAACTAAGCTATCTTTAATTTGCTGTACACCATGTATTTTTCATAAATGTTTTATGATGAGTATTTAGGTATTTCAATTTGGTCTCTGTAATTGTTCTAGCTGCTTCGGTGCTATTTCCGATTGTAGCTGCAATGTAAAACTATGATTTATACCTCAAATATGCACATTTTTCGACAAAAACATAGATTTATTGAATAACATGTTATAAGACTGTCATCTGATGAAGTTGTTTCTTGGTTAGTTTGGTTGGTTCTTGGTTAGTTTGGTTGGTTTTGTGCATGCTACCTGTGCTGTGAAAAATGTCTGTGCTTTTATATTTGTATTTGGTGGTGAGCTAACATAATATACGTGGTGTTTTCGCTGTAAACATTTAAAAAATGGACATGTTGGCTGGATTCACAAGATGTTTATCTTTCATTAGCTTATTGGACTGTTAATGTGTGAAAGTTAAATATTTAAAATATATATTTTTTGAATTTCGCGCTCTGCTTTTCAGTGGAATGTGGGAGGAGTGGCGCTAGAGGAACCCCTGTCCTAGACAGGTTAATAGCTTATTGGCTTCTTTTTGGATTCTTGTCTATGTAATGTATTGTTTAATAGCCTATTGGTTTATGTTGAATTCTTGTCTGTGTAATGGATTGTTTAATTAGAGCTAGGTATTTCCTGAATTTCCGCCTGACTGACGTGGCCAAAGTAAACTGCATGTTACTCAGAAAACACTTTGAAGTTTCTAGAAATGTTAAAATAATGTCTGAGAATATAACACAATTGATATGGCAGGCGAAATTACAAAGAAAAAGCAACCAGAATATATTTTTTTAGGTCCCAGGCTCTTATAATGGGAAGCTATGGGTCCTATGCAATTCCAACTCCCAGATTGCAATTCCTATGGCTTCCACTAGATGTCAACAGTCTTTTTTTAAGGTTTCAGGTTTGTTTCTTCAAAAACGAGCAAGAATTTTGAGTTTTTGTACAAACTCCCGGTAAATATCAGTCTGTTGGAACGCGCTTTCTAATTTTATTTTCTATTGAGCATACTACTTTCCGTATGAAATATTATAGTTTATTGACATTTTAGGATACATGAGGATTAAATAGAAACATAGTTTGACTTGTTTGAAGAAGTTTAGCGGTAGCTTTTTGGACTCATCGTTTTGTTCAGAAATCCATTGGCTCCAAAACCGATCACAAAATCCAGACGACAAGTCAAAATTGTATCACTAAAGTTCATAGAAACATGTCAAACGATGTTTCTAATCCATCTTCAAGTTGTTTTTAGCATAAATATGCAATAATATTTCAACCGGACAATAGTTTTGTCATTACAAAGGAAAAAGAACGAACGCCGCGCTTCACGGACGGGTGCCTCAAAGAAGGAAGGGCAACCTGGCCATCCACCCTTAGAAAGAGGTCTTACTCTGTCATTCTTCATAACACAAGCCTGAAACAATTTCTAAAGACTGTTGACATCTAGTGAGAGCCATGGGAAGTGCAATCTCAGTCCTAAGTCAATGGATACTCTATTAGACATGCATTAGAAAACTACAAACTTCAGATATCTCACTTCCTGAATGGATTTTTCTCAGGTTTTCGCCTGCAAAAAGGTTCTGTTATACTCACAGACATTATTTTAACAGTTTTGGAAGCAAGTCTCTACTTAGCTTCTGGGCCTGAGTAACAGGCAGTTTACTTTGGGTACGCTTTTCATCCGGATGTCACAATACTGCCCCTGCACAAGAGAGTTAATACATTTTAGCTCTCCCAAGTAAACAATCAGGTTTTCTTGCATTCATCATTAACAACTTAACTAGAAAGGATAATTTTTTTTAAACCTCTTGGCGCACCGATCCTTTAGCGGGATCATTTTCGTCAACATTCGGTGAATTGCAGAGCGCCAAATTCAAATTAAATTACTAAAATATTTAATTTTCATGAAATCACAAGTGTCATATACCAAAGCACAGTTTAGCTTGTTGTTAATCCACCTGGCGTGTCAGATTTCAAAAAGGCTTTACGGTGAAAGCAAACCATGCGATTATGTGAGGACAGCTCTCAGCAGACAAAACATTACACACAGCTAGCAGCAAAGTAGATTGGTCACGAAAGTCAGAAAAGCAATTAAATGAATCGCTTACCTTTGATGATCTTCTATGTTTGCACTCACGAGACGCCCAGTTACAAAATAATGTTTGTTTTGTTTGATAAGATTATTTTTATATCCAAAATTCCATTTGGTTGGTGCGTTTTGTTTAGCAATCCACATGCTCGTGCGTTCACGACGGGCAGATGAAAATTCCAAATAGTATCCGTAAAGTTCGTAGAAACACGTCAAACGTTTTTTATAATCAATCCTCAGGCTGTTTTTACAATAAATAATCGATAATATTTCAACCGGACGGTAGCCTTTTCAATAAAGAGAGAAGGAAAAGGTCCCGCTCCTGGGGCGCGCATGCACAAATCTAAGGACATCTGGCTATCCACTGACGCAATGTGATCATTCTCTGTCATTTTTCAGAATAAAAGCCTGAAACTATGTCTAAAGACTGTTCACACTTTGTGGAAGCCATAGGGAAAGGAATCTGGTTGATATCCCTTTAAATGGAGGATAGGCTTGCAATGGAAAAGAGAGGTTTCAGAAAAACAGCACTTCCTGGTTGGATTTTCCTCAGGTTTTCGCCTGCAATATCAGTTCTGTTATACTTACAGACAATATTTGACA
>NW_019943822.1:21240-35793 GCF_002910315.2 Salvelinus sp. IW2-2015
GTTTTTCTAACTAGGACATAAACGTTACAAAATCGTTGTAAAAATTCATGAACATTTAGTTAACAGTTAACTATCTCACTATTTTAAGATTTACATTGTACTTTTGCACATTCGGACCTTAACAACAGGAAAAATAAGAGAAGGAACATGAGATTCTTTCCATATTTGGCTGCATGGAGGATAGGGTGAGAGGTCAGTAAAATGTCACTTCCAGTTGACCTCTTGCTTCCACCAAACTCATCAAAAAAAAAAATGTAACATTTATGTTAACCTTTTTTGTTCACTATTTCATGACTGGTGTCGTACATTTGCACATTTAAAATAAGAAAAATTGTTAAGAAGGAAGTGATGTCATTAACCTGTCAGCTCTGCAGTCAATATGAATGCAGCTGGTTCCTGCCTCATAATTCTTTCCTCGTTTTCAAAGGTTTGTAATGTGAAAAAATACAATGTAATAGTGAATTTTTAAAAACTAAATGTTTAATGAGTTTGATGACGATTTTGTAACGTTTATTGACCGATTTGAAAAACATGTTGACATTGTGCCAGGGGCTTACCTAGCTGCTAGCTAACTAGCTACATCAGTGAATAAGATGGAAATGCTTGCTCCTTTACCACCCAGTGTTAATACATTTTACTCATTAAAATAGTTACTGCTATTAGTCTGAAATGGGGAATTGAATTTTAATGGTTTGAATGGTCAAGAAAAGTTAAACTGAAAAATGTCAATAATAGCCAGGAGTCCTCAGCAATCTGGAAAACATAAATAAAATGTTCACATTTCCTTTAACATAGTGTGTACATCAGTTATGCATGTTTATAAATGCTTTAAGAATGGGAAAATAGAAATGACATTACATTGGCATATAATTCATACATACCAAGCTCTTCATGGTAATTATGGTGCATTGGAAAGTATTCAGACCCCTTCACTTTTCCACATTTTGTTACGTTACTGCCTTATTCTAAAATGGATTAGATAGAAAATAATCATCATCAATCAACACACAMTACCCCATAATGACAAAGCAAAGGTTTCTAGACATTTTTGTAAATTTATAGAAATAAAAAAAACATAAATATCTTATTTACATAAGTATTCAGACCTTTTGCTATGAGACTAAACATTTAGCTCAGGTGCATCCTGTTTCCATTGATTGTCCTTGAGATGTTTCTACAACTTGATTGGAGTCCACCTCTGATAAATTCAATTGATTGGGCATTATTTGGAAAAGCACACACCTGTCTATGTAAGGTCCCACAGTTGACAGTGCATGTCAGAGGTGGTGAGATGGCGGAAGCAGAAGTGTCATTTGAAGTTGAAAGCACATTGAGTACAGTTAGCGAGAACAGTGAAGTTCAAGAATGGAACAAAAAGGGCTAAAATGTATGTGGAAAATGAGTCTGATGAATCGTTGGAGTGCGTTCTTGGGATAAGAATGTTTATTTGGGAAACCCTTTTGAAGTCACGAGGACGTTGAAGAAGGCGTTGGGGAAAGTGGATGCAGTTAAAGTAACCAGGAGTGGTATGGTGTTGATATCGTGTAGTCATAGTGACCAGGAGTGGTATGGTGTTGATATTGTGTAGTCATAGTGACCAGGAGTGGTATGGTGTTGATATTGTGTAGTGCATAGTGACCATGGGTAGTGGGTATGGTGTTGATATCGTGTAGTCATCTGTGACCAGGAGTGGTATGGGTGTTGATATCGTGTAGTCATAGTGACAGGAGAGGGGGGAGTGGGGGGGGGGGGGGGGGTAGCGGTGGTATGGTGTTGATATCGTGTAGTCATAGTACAGGAGTGGTATGGTGTTGATATCGTGTGTTTCTAAGAGACAAAGGATCGTGGATTGTGGCTAGTGAAAGTATCGACACATGAAGTGAACAGCTTTGATTTTAGGAGCAGGTACCTTGTAAAAGATGTTATCTATGGTGTCCAGTTGGACATTGATAATCATATCTTAGGTTGAAAACTCCAGGAGTAGTTAATGCACATCGCTTGACCCGTATGGAGAATGGGGAAAAGGAGCAGAGTTTATCTGTATTATTGATGTTTGATGAGTATTACCACCCTATGTAAAGTTGGGATACGAAAGATACGCCATAAGAGCGTTTGTGCAAAACCCGATGCAATGCAGGAAGCGTAAAATGTTTGGCCATGTGTCACGTGTTTGCAGACGGAAGGAATAGGTTATTGAAGTGTCTTTGAATGTAAAATGTTGTACTGTGGTGGGGATTTCCGAATTCCCTGACTGCCCTGTTGGGGTGAAAAAGGTTGAGGTGTCAGGAATCAGGGCTGTACAGCAAATCTCCTATGTGAAGGAGGTGAAGCGAGTTGAAAGGGCAAGAGGCCACAGTTCTGAAGAAGATATGGCGGAGGATGCACCACAACCAGTTGCAAATGCTATGAATCAAGTGATCTGGATACACTTATTGTGATAAAGGTGGATTTTGTATAATTTATAGCCACAGTTATTAAATGTACTGCACAAGTATCCAAGAAGCCCAAAAAGCTGGACATTATTTTATCTGCAGCCTAGAAATGTTTGGGCTCCAAGACTTAACTGCAGAAGCACTGCAAGGACTACTGTCGCAGGAAATGTCCCTCCATCACAGGATCCTTCTGAGCCTGTGTAGAGACCTGATTCAAATAGAAAAGCAGGCTGATTTAGTTGAATTAACATTTCCTTACTGATAGTGTGATGGATTTCTGAAATTACTTTTTTACCCCGCTTTTTTTCCTTTTAAGATTCTTATTATCTATAAGTACAGTAGGTGGCGGAATGCACACGAATTGTTGCAAACGCCATTACACCAAAGATGAAGACTAAGAAGTGCATGTCAGAGCAAAAACCAAGCCATGTGGTCGAAGGAATTGTCCGTAGAGCTCAGAGACAGGATTGTGTCGAGGCACAGATCTGGGGAAGGGTACCAAAACATTTCTGCACAATTGAAGGTCTGGAAAAACACAGTGGCCTCCATCGTTCTTAAATGGAAGAAGTTGAACATCCAAGGCTCTTCCTAGAGCTGGCCACCGGCAAATGAGCAATCGGGGGAGAAGGGCTTTGGTCAGGGAGGTGATCAAAGAACCCGATGGTACTCTTACAGACCTCTAGAGTTCCTCTGTTGAGATGGGAGAACATTCAGAAGGACAACCATCTCTGCAGCACTGCACCAATCAGGCCTTTATGGTAGAGTGGCCAGACAGAAGCACTCATCAGTAAAAGCAAATGACAGCCCGCTTGGAGTTTGCCAACAGGCACCTAAAGGACTTAGACCATGAGAAATAAGATTCTCTGGTCTGATGAAACCAAGATTGAACTTTTGGCTGAATGCCAAGCGTCACGTCCGGAGGAAACCTGGCACCAATCCCTACGGTGAAGCTTGGTGGTGGTAGTATTTGCTGTGGGGATGTTTTTCTGCAGCAGGGACTGGGAGACTAGTCAGGATCGAGGGAAAGATGAACGGAGCAAATTACAGAGAGATCCTTGATGAAAACCTGCTCCAGAGCGCTCAGGACCTCAGACTGGGGCGAAGGTTACCTTCCTCAGGACAAGACCCTAAGCACACTGCCAATACAATGCTGGAGTGGCTTAGGGACAAGTCTCTGAATGTCCTTGAGTGGCCCAGCCAGAGCCCGGACTTGAACCCGATCGAACATCTCTGGAGAGACCTTAAAATAGCTTTGCAGCGATGCTCCTCATCCAACCTGACAGAGCTTGAGAGGATCTGCAGAGAATATTGGGAGTAACTCCCCAAATACAGGTGTGCCAAGCTGGTAGTGTCATACCCAAGAAGACACGAGGCTGTAATCGCTGCCGAAGGTGCTTCAACAAAGTACTGAGTAAAGGGTCTGAATACTTATGGAAATGTGATATCAGTTTTTTATTTTGAATACATTTGCAACATAAAAAAAACTGTTTTAGCTTTGTCATTATGGGGTATTGTGTGGTAGATTGATGAGGAAAAAACGATTTAATTAATTTTACAATAAGGCTGTAATGTAACAAAATGTGGAGAAAGTCAAGGGGTCTGAATATTTTCCGAATGCACTGTAGACATTTAATGTTGGTGTTATATATCAGAGTGGCAAACAGCACAGTTAATTACCACGAAGTGCTTAGCTGTAAATGTGCTTAGCTACAGTATAAATGGTTTATGAATGGGAAATTAGATTTGACTTAACCTTGACTGGATAGGATTAATGGGTTACGAAAGAGTTCTGWATGAGTCTCAACGACATGATGTGATCAGTCAAATTACCCTGAGGATTCACCCCTGTGGAGATCTTCATGTATCATTGACCTCAAGGAGAAGAATAAGAAGTTATATACCAGCTGGTGGGGGAAATGAGGCGGGTACAGGCTATATATATCAGCATAACCTGGTTTGGCCTTTTGGCATATTCACTAACACTGGCATTCCAGAAGTACACTTTAGAGAACAGCCATAATGATGACACTATGCTGTCATTGTAATGATGCATCTATAAATATACCTACATATGAGCTCCTACATGACATGACCTGTTATAACACRTTCATGAAATGCTTATAGATGTGTAATGAATGTGTTATGGATATATAGTGCAAATGAATTGTTACTAACTAATCATAATGGATGTGTCAGCATGGCATGTAAAGGTTCAGTATCTTCCCTGATTCTAAATATATGATGGTGAATTCCTCATCTCATAATGCTGTGTTGAAATCAATGAAAGTTTATTATAATATCTGAATTCATTCTTGCTTCTATTCCTGTGATTCATTCTGTCAATGATCTTCCTCTGCTTGCTTTAACTTTATCAGTAGTACAGTGTTAAACACTTGTTATTGTGGAGAGGAATTATAATAAACATTATTTTAATTTATATATTTTTCATTTTTGTGTTGCGGGGTGTGGATGCAACAGTTTAGCAGAGGTGCAGCACCGTTAATAAATTAATATAGCGGAAACTCTTCATTTTTGTTAAATTACAAATCCAACTAATGTTGTGTGACTTCTGTTTTTAGCATATTTCTTCCCATATCAAAAGTACTTGCAAGCTGGCCTATTCTACTTTTCACCTACTATTGTTATTTTCCTCCTGTATTATGCACAGTATTTCTGGGGTTAAACTGTAACACTGACAATAATGTATTTTCCCTTAGTACTTCCTGCTCCAGACCAGCTGACTGTTGACTCAGTRGACACCACATCAGCTGCTGTTAGCTGGAGCCAGCCACCAGGATTGGACCAAACCCAACATCCTAATGGATGTGTCAGTATGGGATGTAAAGGTACAGTATCTTCACTATGAGAAATATAAGATGGWRAATTCCACAGACCTCATCATGCAGAATGGTAATGAAATTAATAAACGTTTTAATGATATCAGAATTCATGCTTGCTTCCCATTAGTGTCAGTCATTATGTCAAGGAGTTGATCTGCCTCTGCTTGTTTTAACTTTATCAGTAGTACAGTGTTAAACACTTGTTATTGTGGAGAGATTTATAATCCCAGCATACATGTTTTACTATTTAAATGTTTTGCTCTAATTTAGCAGAGGTGCAGTGCCATCAGATATGAATGTAGTGAAACCTTTCATTTTTGTTWCATTACAAATCCAACTTCTGTTGTGTGACTTCTGTTTTTAGCTTATTTCTTCCCACATCAAAAGGAATTACAATCTGGCCTTTACTATTTTACTACTACTCTTCTTCTTGTCTGTGATATATTACTGGAGTTAAACTGTAGCCTTGACAATAATGCATTTTCCCTTAGTACTTCCTCGCTGTCCAGGGACAGAACCACACATCACTACCACATCTTCACCCAGCATCACTCTCTCTGACCTGCAAGGTGGTACTCAGTACTCTGTCACTGTCTGCACTGTGCTGGAAAATGGAACGCAAAGTCAACTGGTGTCAACAACCCTCACCACAAGTAAGAAAGTACCCTACTTAAGTATTGTCGGGGAAAAATCTGGTTGAATCAACTTTATTTAAACGTAAATTGTCAACGTAWTGTGACATAGAATCTATGTGGAAAATACATTGGACTTGAAAAAAGTAATCAACAAACTGTTTTTTTGAGGGGAGTAATTCTACTCCAGGATCATGTCATCATGGTAACCAAATTTCAACATAGAAAAACCTTTTTGTAAAATATGTTGGATTTGTACCTTCAAAACAATGTCAGCTCTTCAATGTAATATCCACCTTCAGAATAAACAATCAGCTGGGAAGCACCTCCTACCTGAGAGTTGATCTACCCTTTTGTCTCCCAGGGTTTTAACCCAAGTAATCAACAAACTGTTGTTTTGACTGGAATACATTTTTGATGGTGAATTTCCTTGGATCTTTTCTTTTTCCTGATCTTCCTTTCTATTTACAGAACCCAGTCTCAAGGAGCTGTTGTCCAAGACTGGACTAGAAGATCATTATGAAAACAAGCTGACGTTAAGTACTGTCCTTGAGATAAATGATGATACTACATCAGATGAACCTCTTACCACTATGCAGTCACTTCCAGGGGCCTTCCTTAAGAAATTAATGATGGCAAATGTGAATGCTAGGAGTGTGAAATGTCTGAACACTGACCAGGAGGTTTCCTATTGTGGTGTAGACAACCTGAACACTGACACTGATAACAGCAATGTCATTAATCCACTGGACCTGATAACTGCCCTGTTTCTGTGTTCAGATGGTTTCCTGCAGCAGGAGATGGTCCAGAAAATGTCCATGTGTCAGTTTGCTGTTCCTCTTCTGCTGCCCAACTGTGACACAAAACAAAGCACTTTGATGCTGTGGGCCTTGAGGGACATAGTGAGGAAATTTAGACCCTCTTCCCAAATGGCCACAAATGCTTTCGTGGAGGAGAGAATTGTACTCTCTGATATTCCTATGGTGTCCTTTGTTAGGCTAGGAGAGAGCAGCTTGTCCAAGTCTCAGATTTTGAACAAGTTGCTTAGTAACCCTCAACAGTACCATGACACTTTTGTTCATCATGATATGGAATGTGGCGATGTCCCTCGTCAAATCTCAGATGGTCTGGTTGAAATCAGCTGGTACTTTCCATGTGGGAACAGAAACATAGACATGTTCACTAAGCCTGTATCTGTTGCCAATCACAGAGGAGACATCAGGTCCTTTGAAACACAGTTCTCCTTTCTGTGTCAAACATCAGCTGCAGTTTACATTTTCATTGATGATTTTGAGTCAGACCTCAAGGTTTTGGAAGGAAAAATCACAAAAGCAGAGTTATTTCTGGTTGTCAACTCTCAGAATAAAACATTCAGGGTGGACACATTGAAGAAAATGATCACAAACTACAGTATCAACCCAACAAATGTGATTGTGAAGAAGAAGCAGAATGATGCAGAATTTGTCAAAATCCTGCAGTCATCTGTGGGTGACATCATTGAAAAAAGAAAAAACAGATTGACAATTGAAAACATGGCTGAAGTAGCTCATCAGTTTGGGATTCTGGTTGATGAAGACGGTGAGTGTCAGAGTGCCAGGAAGATGGCAGATGAAATCACCAGGAACWTCAAAGACACAATKAWATTCAAAGAYRAACAGCTACCCTTACAAGGGCAAATCTGGAAAGAGCTTTCCCAGTTGGAGAAAGAGAGATGTAGACTGAGAAAAGCAGGGGATCAAGACATTGAACACTACAAGAGCTCTCTGAAGARAAAGGAGRAAGAGCTGAGAAAGAARCAAWATAMATKTGACATGTCAGATGCAATGGCAAGCTTCATTTYMGGAWTGTCARGATCAGGASCKGAGCGWTCCTATTTCCTCAAATGGATGCGGATAAATCTGGACAATCTGTCACRGCAGAACCTGTCTGCTTTRAGGGACCGGTACAAAGATCTTTGCCAAAATTCTCCKGAGAAAAAAGAYGAMATTAAAGATTTGGATAAGMAATTATCTGACTGTTCCTTRGGYCTTGAACACTTCCTGCGTGAGTTGGGCCAGTTATATGAAGCTGCCTGCTCCCTCCCTGAAGACAGTCCTCAAAGGAAACAGATGGAGMATCTCCCTGGATTKTGTGCTCAGATGCTGTTGGATGGTTTCCCCRTTGAGCTTGTGGATGGAGATGCATCAAATATCCCTCTGAAATGGATATCAGCTGTWCTGACTCRGCTTCATACTCTTGTVVAATCCAACAGCAAGATCCGGGTKGTSACAGTTTTAGGKGTMCAAAGCACWGGGAAGTCCACTCTCCTCAACACYATGTTTGGRGTCCAGTTTGCTGTCAGCAGTGGAAGATGCACCAGAGGGGCCTTCATGCTACTGATTAAAGTCAACAAAGAACTYAAGGAGGAGCTGAAATGTGACTTCATCATGRTSATTGACACAGAGGGGTTGAAATCACCAGAGTTGKCTCAACTAGATGACAGYYATGAACATGACAATGAACTGGCCACACTGGTGATAGGACTCAGTGATGTCACTATCATCAACATCGCCATGGAGAACTCCACAGAGATGAAAGACATTCTACAGATTGTTGTTCATGCTTTTATCAGGATGAAGGAAGTRGGGAAGAAGCCRRTATGTCATTTTGTGCACCAGAATGTGTCAGACATGTCTGCTCATGACAACAACATGAGGGACAGGAAGAAGTTGTTGGAACAGTTGAATGAAATGACCCAGGCAGCAGCCAGAATGGAGAAGAAGGAGAATATCACTAAGTTCACTGATGTGATGGAGTATGATCCAGACACAAGCAGCCGCTACATCCCAGGACTCTGGCATGGGACTCCCCCTATGGCTCCAGTCAATGCAGGCTACAGTGAGGCAGTGTACTGCTTCAAGAAGACCTTAATGAAAGATTTCGGAAAATGCCAGAAAAATGATGACTTGACACATTTCCTAAAGTGGACACAAAGCTTGTGGGAGGCAGTGAAATTTGAGAAATTCATCTTTAGTTTCAGAAACAGCTTGGTTGCAGATGCATACTCCAGATTATGCTCTGAATACAATGGTTGGGAATGGGCCTTCCAGAAGGAGATGTATACATGGATGATTGGTGCTGAAACTAAAATATCCAATATTGTCATGACAGATCAACATCCCCAGAGGTCCATAAGAGATGTGCTACAATACTTGATGATAGAAGCATCTGAGAAACTGTCAGAAGGAGAAAAGGAAATCCAAGACAATCTAGTAAAATACTTTGAAAATCAAGATGGCCATGTCAATCTGGTGGAAAAATACAAGGAGGACTTTGTGTCCAGTGCTAAAACACTGATACGAGAGACAGAAAACACAGTGAGGAACAAAYTGSAAGGAGCTGTTGAAATCAAAGAGGGAATGACAGAAYTGAACAACATCAAGAGTTCTCAGGCAARTACAATGGAAAAGAAGGTTCTGACTCTGCTTCAGAAATGTAGAMAGAAARAATCTGTTYTATCAGATRWGGAACTCAGTRAAGAGTTTGAAAACATGTGGAGGRAAACTCTTTCTGAGATACRCTTYAAAGGACTCCCAAGWAGAGATGTGGCTCARGRTGCCTTCYTYATGTTAARKGGAAATCTATCAACAAGGGGTGGGCACGTCAATAGTATGGTGGTTGGAAACAACCTGGTGGATTGTGGTGGAAAAGAATTTGTTGTGAAAACKGGGGGTTTARKKAAGMRATTTGRRGRCTTWGTTAAGCAMTTGGRYWTCRACYATTTCMGTAATAAACTACAAGAGTTRTGTGAYRACATCATAACACAGTGTCAGTTGTTTATAACACAGAAGGTGGAAAGCAAAACAGATTACCATGATACTTACATCAAAGAGCTGCTGAACAAGATTGATGAAACATTGSAACAACAGAAGAATGTAAAAATCAGTGAGGAATGTGAGGTTTCTCTGAAGCTACACATCTGTGGCAGAGCAGCCATAGAGTTCCAGAAGATGCATAATGATTTCATTGAAGTTAATGACCCAAGGAAGTGTCTGGAACAGTCTGAGAACAAGTACCTTACTGATTTCAAAGACTTGTTTCATAACCGAGACCAGTGCCAAAAGAAAGCTGAGGAGTTCTCAAAGCTCTTACGGCCAGCTGTACAGGACTACGTGACCAAAATGATTGGTCCTGATGTGGTTGATGAAGTGAAGACAGGTAAAGGGTCAGAGGATTACAGCACAAGAGGGACTTTCCAGTTCGCCATTCTGAAACAACTCCTGACAGATGGAAAATATGATAATTATAAAAGGTACATTAATCATTATGAAAAGTTTGTGAAGGACTGGCTGTTTGACCAGATTGTCAAACAACTCTCAAAGGACAACAGACTGGAGAAATTGGAGAAGAAACATCTTTCAGAGATGGTCAAGATGATCACTGACACAATATCTAACATCAGGAAAACAACTGGCACAACAAATGTAAATGATGTCAAGACATTCATTCAGAACATCTGCAAAGATCTTGAAGAGAAGCTGGTCCTCAAGGATGCTCTGGATTCCATCTTGATTCTAAACACTTCTGACACAAAACAGTTTGCTGTCTACCTCACAGAGTTAGTGGAAGAAATGAAGCAGTCACTGGCAGCTAAGTATGAAAGGGACGAAGACATCAAAGAGAGACTCAGATATCTGCCATTCAAGCCTCAGGACGAGATGTTCACCAGTCTGTTTGGATGTGGAGAGCAATGTCCCTTCTGCTGTGCACCCTGTGAAGCAGGAGGGAAGGAGCATACCAAACACTTCACCTCTATTCACTGTCCACAAGGAGTCAGTGGTTGGAGGAATTCATTTACACAGGTGTTACTAACTGCCATATGTTCCTCCAAAGTGATTAGTGACAACACATTTCAGACCACCGTGACAGGAGGAAAACCTCACCCCTACAAGGAGTACCAGAAATATTACCCTGACTGGATCATAACTGGAGATCCCAGCATCAAGGCTTCAGACTACTGGAAGTACGTGATGGCCACATTCAATAAGATAATTGCTACAGACACAGATGCACGCCCTGCTGATATCCCAGGGGACTGGAAGAAATTAACACCTGATGATGCAATGAAGAGCTTGAAAGAGTCTTTCAACATGAAATAAAGTGGAGTTTTAATGTATATAATGACTGTTGTTTACCAACATGTTAACGTATAATTGAACATTCAAATACTTGACAACCAGAAATAACTCTCATGACATTGATATATCACAGAATCAAAATATAAGGAGCCAGTTGCCCATACAATAGTTGTGTTAATAATGTGCAGATCTGGAAATACACAACTGGATCACAGAAAGTCATATTTGCAAATACATTCATAAACTATATGACCTCTTAGCAATTTACAGATCTGCATTTTCATCCTAATGTACGTTTTATTGTGAAAAAATGCATTTCTTGTTTCATATAGAGATATTACACATTCATTATACTTTCAATAATTTACTTAATCAAAAATGATTACTAAGTAGATTTAAATCATGTTTTATTTGGCCACACCTTAATAGTGATATGTTCAATGATGTGGCTGATTTTAAAGCTGAACTCCGCAAAAAAAGAAACGTCCTCTCACAGTAAACTGCCTTCATTTTTAGCAAACTTAACATGTGTAAATATTTGTATGAACATAACAAGATTCAACAACTGAGACATAAATTGAACAAGTTCCACAGGCATGTGACTAATGGAAATTGAATAATGTGTCCTTGAACAAAGGGGGGGGGGTCAAAATCAAAAGTAACAGTCAGTATATGGTGTGGCCACCAGCTGCATTAAGTACTGCAGTGCATCTCCTCCTCATGGACTGCACCAGATTTGCCAGTTCTTGCTGTGAGATGCTACCCCACTCTTCCACCAAGGCACCTGCAAGTTCCCGGACATTTCTGGGGAGAATGGCCCTAGCCCTCACCCTCCGATCCAACAGGTCCCAGACGTGCTCAATGGGATTGAGATCAGGCCTCTTCGCTGGCCATGGCAGAACACTGACGTTCCTGTCTTGCAGGAAATCATACACAGAACGGCAGTATGGCTGGTGGCATTTTCATGCTGGAGGGTCATGTCAGGATGAGCCTGCAGGAAGGGTGATGAGGGAGGAGGGAGGAGAATGTCTTCCCTGTAACATGAGGGAGGAGGATGTCTTCCCTGTAACACACAGCAACAAGCTCAGTCCGATGATGCTTTGACACACCGCCCCAGACCATGACGGACCCTCCACCTCCAAATCGATCCCGCTCCAGAGTACAGGCCTCAGTGTAAAGCTCATTCCTTTGACGATAAACGCAAATCCGACAGAACCGCGACTCATCAGTGAAGAGCACTTTTTGCCAGTCCTGTCTGGTCCAGGGACAGTGGGTTTGTGCCCATAGGCGCAGTTGATGTCTGGTGAGGACCTGCCTTACAACAGGCCTACAAGCCCTCAGTCCAGCCTGTCTCAGCCTATTGCGGAAAGTCTGAGCACTGATGGAGGGATTGTGCATTCCTGGTGTAACTTGGGCAGATTCGGATGTACCGATCCTGTGCAGGTGTTGTTACACGTGGTCTGCCACTGCGAGGACAATCAGCTGTCCGTCCTGTCTCTCTGTAGCGCTGTCTTAGCCGCATCACAGTACGGACATTGCGATTTATTGCCCTGGCCACATCTGCAGTCCTCCTGCCTCCTTGCAGCATGCCTAAGGCACGTTCACGTAGATGAGCAGGGACCCTGGGCATCTTTCTTTTGGTGTTTTTCAGAGTCAGTAGAAAGGCCTCTTTAGTGTCCTAAGTTTTCATAACTGTGACCTTAATTGCCTATCGTCTGTAAGCTGTTAGTGTCTTAAAGACTGTTCCACAGGTGCATGTTCATTAATTGTTTATGATTCATTGAAAAAGCATGGGAAACAGTGTTTAAACCCTTTACAATGAAGATCTGTGAAGTTATTTTGATTTTTACGAAGTATCTTTGAAGGACAGGGTCCTGAAAAAGGAACAATTCTTTTTTTGCTGAGTTTATTTCTCAATGTTCAAAGTCAATCTTGAGCGATATGGCTGGATTATGATTTTGTTCTTGTTGATGATGATGATGATTTTATTCTTGTTGTTGATGATGATTTTCTTGTTGTTGATGATGAATTTCTTGTTGTTGATGATGAATTTCTTGTTGTTGATGATGATTTTCTTGTTGTTGTTGATGATGATGATGAATTTCTTGTTGTTGATGATGATAATTGCATTTGTTTTGTTGAAGATTATTTTATTTTTTGCTGTTGATGATGATGATTAAATATTTCTAGTTAATGACCA
This sequence comes from Salvelinus sp. IW2-2015, assembly GCF_002910315.2. NCBI lineage: Eukaryota > Metazoa > Chordata > Actinopteri > Salmoniformes > Salmonidae > Salvelinus > Salvelinus sp. IW2-2015. Next base: position 34,462 of record NW_019943822.1, read on the forward strand.
CAAATACTGTGATTATGATGATAATGTGAGTTTGAACTCTGTAGCGCTGGAGGGAATGACTTTCAGTTGGACAAAGTTAATATTGTTTATTATTATTATCACTTACAAATTATGTTTTTTTTCTGCAGTAAGCACATCCTTTACAGACGTATTGTGAGAATGCAAATTATGAATAAAAATCAATGAATTAATAAAAAATTATTTGGATTAAAAACATTATTTGGCTTCATGAGAAATACGGTACATCCATAAAAAAAAATACACCAATTGTTCACTTGGAATCTGTTCTGTACCATTTTAATCAACTAGAGACAGATAAAGGCACACAAAGTGTGTATCAAGTGTCTGAGTAAAGTGCTGATCTAGGATCAGGTCCTCCCTGTCCATGTAGTCTTATTCAATGTGATCTAAAAGGCTAAACGGATCCTAAGTTAGCGCTCTTGCTATGAATACTATTGATGTTCTGTGTTCTATTGATACGTTCAGCCACTGGTAATAAAGAAAATACCAGAATTAACCACAAGCTGGGGGTGTTGCTATGTCATCTGTGGAAATGTAAATGACCAATTGTTTCAAAATCCCTTCTCTCCTTGTCTCCTCACCTGAATCTGCACTAATTGGGAGATCAGTGAAGGAGAAGACTGATTTGTAGATGACTGAGAAAGAGACAAAGTGTATAAGGGTAGTGTTGTGTGTTGAATAAAATAACTAGTCCTTGGTTCTATAGTTTTGAAGACCAACATTTGAACCAACATATATTCTCAATTATTCAAATCCGAAATATACCCAATATATTTATCCAGTATATTCTATATATTATATGAGTGCACTGTGTGAATCGGTAGAATGTAAATACTGTGTTGGGATCCTCACTCTTGTTCAGAAACAACACTTAAAACTGTCACAGACAATCTGACAGAGAAATTCCTGTATCTGTTCATTCTGGACCAGTGAATAAACTGACCAAGACATTCTGAAACCTGAGTTGTTGACCAGAACGAACCATGTATTTTTAAGTACCATGCCAGTGCTCATAGTACCATGTTAGCTGTCTGTAAAACATGTTTATGCCATATTTGGCTAAGAGGTTTCACCTGTCAACTCTGTAATTATCGGTTGTAGTGACGGCCGAGGAACCTTCCCATGTAGACCAATCAAATGTATGGGTGGTTTTGGGCCAACAAGATGTGTGAGTTGGCAACATAAAAGACATTTAGTTCTTGACATTGTCAAGGTGTTTGTTGAAGTGCAACCCTTCCACTGTGGTGTATTAAAATAATATTGGACCTGGAGAACCTGTCATAGATTCCTTGAGTCGTCTCATCACTCCTC
>NW_019943822.1:37136-45208 GCF_002910315.2 Salvelinus sp. IW2-2015
GATGTCAGACACTATACTACACCAGATAAATGACCTGTTATAGTAGTGTAGATGTCAGAAACTATACTATCACCAGATAACTGACCTGTTATAGTAGTGTAGATGTCAGAACACTATACTATGCACCAGATAACTGGCTATGTTTGTTACGCGGAGTGGAACATGGGAACCAAGAGCCAGACTCAGACGAGGAGACTGGGACGCCTTAACCAAGGTATTTTTAACACACGGGGAGAAGGAGTGCAGGTCAGGGAAGCTCGGCGGGTTGCTGGAAACCAGGTCGGAGGCTGAGCTGGAGCGAGAGGGTTAAGACAGGGTTAAGCAGGTCCTGGGGAATCCAAGGAGTAGTAGTAGAGTGGGAATCCAGACAGAGTAGCAGGATGACGAGACATGGGACTGAAGACAGGGACCAGAGTCGGAGCGAGAGCAGAACTGTACGCGTAGAGGAAAACAGGCAGCGAGAAAACAGGATGACAGGATACTGAATACTAACAAATTATATAAGAAATGTAGACTGACTGAGCAGAGATTTACCTCTGGCAGCGTGGAAGTGGCAGGGCTTGGGATATTGTAGAGGTCTGTGATTATGAGCAACAACGGTCTACACAGCTGGATGGGGATACGTGCTCTGAACTCTAGCACTACCTTTCTCCAGCCCCCAAGCAATCAACCAAACACACACAGCAGAGAGATATAGTGGTGAGGTGATTTCTTAAGAGTATCTGTGTGGCGTTCCGGATTCGTTTCGTTGTTTTAGCTTTCTATTAACCCATGTGTTGTGTCTTTGCAACACCCAGGTGTTTCCGGTCTGATGGTCAAATGGAGAACCCCCACAGGAGTTGTTGTAAACCAATGTCGGAAGGAACAGAAAGCATAAGAAACAGACTTGAGAACACGTGATGACAGTGGTTGTCGTTGCAGTGAGCAGATGTGAACAATTACCCCAGTGTTGTGTTAATTTACCATAAGATTGGATTAAGTGATGTTTCCATGCATTAACAAAACATCGTGACCATATTACCTATTTCCCCAGCCAGTTGACTACACTACTATAACAGGTCAGTTATCTGGTGATAGTATAGTGTTCTGACATCTACACTACTATAACAGGTCAGTTATCTGGTGATAGTATAGTGTCCTGATGTCTAAACTACTATAACAGGTCAGTTTATCTTGTGATTGTATAATCAACTGTCCTACAGTTAGAATAGGATGTTTGTCACTAATACTGGAACTGGAGGAAGCTACAAGATGTGCAGGCTTTTGATTCAGCCCAACCCTAACACACCTGATTCTACTAATCAACCAATCACAATCTAAATCAGTTAACTGAATGCAAAGTCACTGTTTTCTACCAGAAGTGTTGTATTAGCAGTGTTCTGCTACTAGTGTTCTATTACCAGTGTTCTATTACCAGTGTTGTATTACCAGTGTTATATTACCAGTGTTCTATTGCTAGTGTTGTATTACCAGTGTTGTATTACCAGTGTTGTATTACCAGTGTTAACCTCATAACCTGGTTCTAATAGTGAGTATTATGTAGTGACTCTTTAACCCAACACCTAGCAACTCATAACCTGGTCTATAGTGAGTTTATACTTGTAGTGACCTAACACCAAACACCTAGCAACCTCAATAACCTGGTCTATACTGAGTTTTTATAATGTAGTGACCTTAATCCAACACCTAGCAACCAACATAACCTGGTCTATACTGAGTTTATACTGTAGTGACTTAACCAACACCTAGGCAACCTCATAACCTGGTCTATACTGAGTTTATACTGTAGTGACCTTAATCAACACCTAGCAACCTCATAACCTGGTCTTACTGAGTTTATACTGTAGTGACCTTAATCCACACCTAGCAAACTCTCATAAACCTGGTCTATACTTGAGTTTTACTGTAGTGGCCTTAACCCAACACCTAGCAACCTCATAACCTGGTCTATACTGAGTTTATACTGTATGACCTTAACCAACACCTAGCAACCTTTAACCTGGTCTAATCACTGAGTTTATACTGTAATGACCTTAACCCAACACCTAGCAACCTCATAACCTGGTCTATTATCTGAGTTATACTGCAGTGACCTTGACCCAAACACTAGCAAGCTTATAACCTGGTCTATACTGAGTTTTATACTGCAGTGACCTTGACCCAACACCTAGCAACCTTATAAACCTGGTCTATACTGAGTTTATCTGTAGTGACCTTAACCAGACACGTAGCAACCTCATAACCTGGTCTATACTGAGTTTATACTGTAGTTGACCTTAACCCAACACCTAGCAAGCTTATACCTGGTCTATACTGAGTTTATATCTGCAGTGACCTTGACCCAACCCTAGCAACCTTATAACCTGGTCATACTGAGTTTTATACTGTAGTGACCTTGACCCAACACCGAACACCCTAGCAACCTCATAAACCTGGTCTATACTGAGTTTATACTGTAGTGACCTTAACCCAACACCTAAGCACCTCATAACCTGGTCTTGCTGAGTTTATACTGCAGTGACCTTAACCAACACCTAGCAACCTTTCATAACCTGGTCTATACTGAGTTTATACTGTAGTGGCCTTAACCCAACACCTAGCAACGCTCATAACCTGGTTATACTGAGTTTATACTGTAGTGACCTTAACCAACACCTAGGCAACCTCATATCCTGGTCTATACTGATTTTATACTGTAATGACCTTAACCCAACACCTAGCAATTCTCATAACCTGGTCTATACTGAGTTTATACTGTAGTGACCTTAACCCAACACCTAGCAACCTCATAAACCTGGTCTATACTGAGTTTTACTGTAGTTGACCTTAACCCAACACCTAGCAACCTCATAACCTGGTTATACTGAGTTTAACTGTAGTGGACCTTATCCCAACACCTAGCAACCTCATAACCTGGTCTATACTGAGTTTATACTGTAGTGGCCTAACCCCAACACCTAGCAACCTCATAACCTGGTCTACACTGAGTTTATACTGTAGTGACCTTAACCCATCACCTAGCAACCACATAACCTGGTCTATAGTGGTTTATACTGTAGGGACCTTAACCAACACTACTGCAACCTCATAACCTGGGTCTATACTGAGTTTATACTGTAGTGACCTTAACCCAACACTCTAGCAACCTCATAACCTGGTCTATAGTGAGTTTATAACTGTAGGGACCTTAACCCAAACACTATGCAACCTCATAACCTGGTCTATACTGAGTTTTACTGTAGTGACCTTAACCCAACACCTAGCAACCACATAACCTGGTCTATACTGGAGTTTATACTGCAGTGACCTTGGACCCAACACCTAGCAGCTTATAACCTGGTCTATACTGAGTTTATACTGCAGTGACCTTGACCCAACACCTAGCAACCTTATAACCTGGTCTATACTGAGTTTATACTGTAGTGACCTGACCCAACACCCAACACCTAGCAACCTCATAAACCTGGTCTATACTGAGTTTATCCTGTTAGTGACCTAATCCAACACCTAGCAACCTCATAACCTGGTCTATACTGAGTTTATACTGTAGTGACCTTAAACCCAAACACCTATCAACCTCATAACCTGGTCTATACTGAGTTTAATACTGTAGTGACCTTAACCCAACACCTAGCAACCTCATAACCTAGTCTATACTGAATGTATACTGTAGTGACCTTAGCCCAACACCTAGCAACCTCATAACCTGGTCTATACTGAGTTTATATCTGCAGTGACCTTAACCCAATACCTAGCAACCTCATAATCCTGGTCTTACTGAGTTTATACTGTAGTGACCTTAACCACAACAACCTAGCAACCTCATAACCTGGTCTATACTGAGTTTATACTGTAGTGGACTTTAACCCAACACCTAGCAACCTCATAACCTGGTCTATACTGAGTTTATACTGTAGTGACCTTAACCGCAACACCTAGCAACCTCATAACCTGGTCTATACTGAGTTTATACTGTAGTGACCTTAACCCAACACCTTAGCAACTTATAACCTGGTCTATAGTGAGTTTATACTGTATGACCTTAACCCAACACCTAAGCAACCTCATAACCTGGTCTATACTGAGTTTATACTGTAGTGACCTTAACCAACACCTAGCAACCTTCACTTAACTGGTCTATACTGAGTTTATACTGTAGTGGCCTTAACACCAACACCTCGCAACCTTATACCTGGTCTACACTGAGTTTATACTGTAGTGCCTTAATCCCAACACCTAGCAACCTCATAACCTGGTCTATACTGAGTTTTATACTGTAGTGGCCTTAAACCCAACACCTAGCAACCTCATAACCTGGTCTATACTGAGTTTATACTGTAGTGACCTTAACCCACACACTAGCAACCTCATAACCTGGTTGTATACTGAGTTTTATACTGTAGTGGCCTTAACCCCAACACCTAGCACCTTATAACCTGGTCTATACTGAGTTTTATACTGTAGTGACCTTAATCCAACACCTAGCAACCTCATAACCTGGTCTATACTGAGTTTATACTGTAGTGACCTTAACCCAACACCTAGCAACCTCATAACCTGGTCTATACTGAGTTTATACTGTAGTGACCTTAACCGCACCTAGCAACTTCATAACCTGTCTATACTGAGTTTATACTGTAGTGACCTTAATCCAACACCTAGCAACCCATAACCTGGTCTATACTGAGTTTATGATGTAGTGACCTTAACCCAACACCTAGCACCTTATAACCTGGTCTATACTGAGTTTATGATGTAGTGACCTTAATCCAACACCTAGCAACCTCAATAACCTGGTTATACTGAGTTTATGATGTAGTGACTTAAACCCAACACTAGGCAACCTCATAACCTGGTCTATACTGAGTTTATACTGTAGTGGCCTTAACCCAACACCTAGCAACCTCATAACCTGGTCTTATACTGAGTTTATACTGTAGTGGCCTTAACCCAACACCTAGCAACCTCATAACCCTGGTCTATACTGGTTTTACTGTAGTGACCTTAACCCAACACTAGCAACCTTCATAACCTGGTCTATACTGAGTTTAATCGTAGTGACCTTAATCCAACACCTAGCAAACCACATAAACCTGGTCTATACTGAGTTTATGATGTAGTGACCTTAACCCAACACCTAGCAACCTCATAACCTGGTCTATACTGAGTTTATGATGTAGTGACGCTTAATCCAACACCTAGCAACCTCATAACCTGGTCTATCATGAGTTTATGATGTAGTGACCTTAATCCACACACCTAGCAACCACATAACCTGGTCTATACTGAGTTTATACTGTAGTGCCTTAACCCAACACTAGCAACCTCATAACCTGGTCTATACTGAGTTTATACTGTAAGTGGGCCTTACCCAACACCTAGCAACCTCATACCTGGTCTTATACTGAGTTTATACTGTAGTGGCCTTAACCCAACACCTAGCAACCTTCATAACCTGGTCTACACTGAGTTTATGATGTAGTGACCTTAACCCAACACCTAGCAACTTCATAACCTGGTCTATAGTGAGTTTATACTGTGGTGACCTTAACCCAACAACCTAGCAACCCATAACCTGGTCTATACTGAGTTTATACTGTGGTGACCTTATCCCAACACCTAGCAACCTCATAACCTGGTCTATACTGAGTTTATACTGGTACATGACCTAACCCAAACACTAGCAACCTCATACCTGGTCTATACTGAGTTTATACTGTAATGACCTTAACCCAACACCTAGCAACCTCATAACCTGTCTATACTGAGTTTATACTGTAGTGACCTTAACCAAACACCTAGCAACCTCATAACCTGGTCTATACTGAGTTTATACTGTAGTGGCCTTATACCCAACACCTAGCAACCTTATAACCTGGTCTACACTGAGTTTATACTGCAGTGACCTTAACCCAACACCTAGCAACCTCATAACCTGGTCTATACTGAGTTTATCTGTAAGTGGCCTTAACCCAACACCTAGCACCTTATACCTGGTCTACACTGAGTTTATACTGTAGTGACCTTAACCCACACCTAGCAACCTCATATCCTGGTCTATACTGATTTTATACTGTAGTGACCTTAACCCAACACCTAGCAACCTCATAACCTGGTCTATACTGAGTTTATACTGTGTGACCTAACCCAACACCTAGCACCCTCATAACCTGGTCTATACTGAGTTTATACTGTAGTGGCCTTAACCAACACCTAGCAACCCTCATAACCTGGTCTACACTGAGTTTATACTGTTGACCTTAACCCATCACCTAGCAACCACATAACCTGGTCTATAGTGAGTTTATACTGTAGGGACCTTAACCCAACACTATGCAACCTCATAACCTGGTCTATACTGAGTTTATACTGTAGTGACCTTAACCAAACTAGCAACCACATAACCTGGTCATACTGAGTTTTAACTTGCAGTGACCTTGACCCAACACTAGCAAGCTTATAACCTGGTCTATACTGAGTTTATTAACTGCAGTTACCTTACCCAACACCTAGCAACCTTATAACCTGGTCTATACTGAGTTTATACTGTAGTGACCTTGACCCAACCCCAACCACCTAGCAACCTCATAACCTGGCTATACTGAGTTTATACTGTGTGACCTTAACAACACCTAGCAACCTCATAACCTGGTCTATACTGAGTTTATACTGTAGTGACCTTAACCCAACACCTAGCAACCTCATAACCTGGTCTATACTTGAGTTTATACTGTAGTGGACCTTAAACCCACACCTAGCAACCTTAAACCTGGTCTACACTGAGTTTATGATGTTAGTGACCTTAACCCAACACCTAGCAACCTCATAACCTGGTCTATAGTGAGTTTTATGCATGTAGTGACCTTAAACCCAACACCTAGCAACCTCATAAACCTGGTCTATAGTGAGTTTATACTGTAGTGACCATTAACCAACACCTAGCAACCTCATCCCTGGTCTATACTGAGTTTATACTGTAGTGACCTTAACCCACCACTATGCAACCTCATAACCTGGTCTACACTGAGTTTTACTGGTAGGACTTCCATACAACCCTAGCAACGCACATAACCTGGTCTATACTGAGTTTATACTTTAGTGACCTTAACCCAACACCTAGCAACCTCATAACTGGGCTATACTGAGTTTATACTGTAGTGACCTTAACCCAACACGCTAGCAACTCATAATGGTCTACACCGAGTTTATAACTGCAGTGACTTAACGCCAACACCACTAGCAACCTATAACCTGGTCTATACTGAGTTTATACTTTAAAGTGACCTTACGTCCAACACTAGCCACCTACAACCTGGTCTATACTCGGGTTTATACTGTATGACCCTTAACCCAACACTAGTCAACGCTCAATAACTGGTCTACACTGAGTTTATACTGGCAGTGACCTTAACCCAACACCAGCAACCTCATAACTGGTCTATACTGGAGTTTATACTGTAGTGACTTAACCCCACACCTAGCAACTTTATAACCTGGTCCTATACTGCAGTTTATACTTTAGTGACCTTAACCCAACACCTAGCAACCTCATAACCTGGGTCTATACTGAAGTTTATACTGTAGTGACCTTAACCCACCCCTAGCAACCTCATACCTGGTCTACAACTGAGTTTCTAACTGCAGTGACCTTAACCCAACACCTAGCAACCTCAATACCACTGGTCTATATGAGTTTATCTGTAGTGACTTAAACCCAAAACACCTAGACCTATAACTGGTTTTACACTGAGTTTTATACTGCAGTGACCTAACCCAACACTAGCAACCTCATAACCTGGTCTATACTGAGGTTTTATACTGTTAGTGACCTTAAACCCAACACCGTTAGCACTCTCATACCTGGTCTATCACTGAGTTTTATACTGTAGTTGAGACTTAACAACACCTAGCACCTCATAACCTGGGTCTATACTGAGTTTATAACTGTAGTGACCTTAACCCAACACCTAGCAACCTTATAACCTGGTTCTATAACTGAGTTTATACTGGCAGTGACCGTTAACCCAACACCTCGCAACCTCTAACCTGGTCTATACTGAGTTTTATATCTG
>NW_019943822.1:45233-45815 GCF_002910315.2 Salvelinus sp. IW2-2015
TAGTGACCTTAACCCAACACCTAGCAACCTCATAACCTGGTCTATACTGAGTTTATACTGTAGGGACCTTAACCCAACACCTAGCAACCTCATAATCTGGTCTATACTGAGTTTATACTGTAATAACCTTAACCCAACACCTAGCAATCTCGTAAAGGGATTCATATCTCTTGGTGTAATGATGAAGGTGTTGGTTTGACAGTCGCTGGTTGAGGGTGTAGTCCCCACATCCACTACAATACATTACACAATGGTATACAGTCGTGGCCAAAAGTTTTGAGAATGACACAAATATTTATTTCCACAAAGTTTGCTGCTTCAGTGTCTTTAGATATTTTTGTCAGATGTYACTATGGAATACTGAAGTATAATTACAAGCATTTCATAAGTGTCAAAGGCTTTTATTGAAAATTACATGAAGTTGATGCAAAGTGTCTATATTTGCAGTGTTGACAGTTATTTTTCAAGACCTCTGCAATCCGCCCTGGCCTGCTATAAATTAACTTCTGGGCCACATCCTGACTGATGGCAGCCCATTCTTGCATAATCATTGCTTGGAGTTTGTCAGAATTTGTGGGTTTG
>NW_019943822.1:46784-48889 GCF_002910315.2 Salvelinus sp. IW2-2015
TTGTTCCCCGAGCCACTTAGTTATCACTTTTGCCTTGTGGCAAGGTGCTCCATCATGCTGGAAAAGGCATTGTTCGTCACCAAACTGTTCCTGGATGGTTGGGAGAAGTTGCTCTCGGAGGATGTGTTGGTACCATTCTTTATTCATGGCTGTGTTCTTAGGCAAAATTGTGAGTGAGCCCACTYCCTTGGCTGAGAAGCAACCCCACACATGAATGGTCTCAGGATGCTTTACTGTTGGCATGACACAGGACTGATGGTACCTTGTCTTCTCCGGACAAGCTTTTTTCCGGATGCCCCAAACAATCGGAAAGGGGATTCATCAGAGAAAATGACTTTACCCCAGTCCTCAGCAGTCCAATCCCTGTACCTTTTGCAGACTATCAGTCTGTCCCGGATGTTTTTCCAGGAGAGAAGTGGCTTCTTTGCTGTCCTTCTTGACACCAGCCCATCCTCCAAAAGTCTTCGCCTCACTGTGCGTGCAGATGCACTCCCACCTGCCTGCTGCCATTCCTGAGCAAGCTCTGTACTGGTGGTGCCCCAATCCCGCAGCTGAATCAACTTGAGGAGACGGTCCTGGCACTTGCTGGACTTTCTTGGGTGTCCTGAAGCCTTCTTCACAACAATTGAACCTCTCTCCTTGAAGTTCTTTTTTGTGCAAAGCAATGATGACGGCACGTGTTTCCTTGCAGGTAACCATGTTTGACAGAGGAAGAACAATGATTCCAAGCACCACCCTCCTTTTGAAGTTTCCAGTCTGTTATTCGAACTCAATCAGCATGACAGAGTGATCTCCAGCCTTGTACTCATCAACACTCACACCTGTGTTAACGAGAGAATCACTGACATGATGTCAGATGGTCCATTTGTGGCAGGACAGAAATGCAGTGGAAATGTTTTTTGGGGAATCAGTTCATTTGCATGGCAAAGAGGGACTTTGCAATTAATCTAATCACTCTTCATAACATTCTGGAGTATATGCAAATTGCCATTATACAAACTGAGGCAGCAGACTTTGTGAAAATTAATATTTGTGTCATTCTCAAAACTTTTGGCCACGACTTTACATGTATTATTCACTACAAAATAACACCTGCTAACTTATATTATATGTTTAGTGCACTGGATTACATAATAATTTCTGATATAATGTCAGTTTAATTACAAATTAAACTAAAACAGCTTAAAACTTCACATGAATATCAAACACAACTCCATCAGATAGACTTAATAAAGGGTCAATCTGGGATTCAAACAACAAAGCAACCAGACACCCAGCCACTTGGACAATCCCAGACTTCTCTTTCTTTAACCATGGACCTATAACCATTACAACTAGTGTTCAAGATGGATGTGTGTCTGGTTCCCACAGACCCAGTTGATTGTGAGTCTGGTTCTCAGAGACCCAGTTGATTGTGCGTCTGGTTCTCAGAGACCCAGTTGATTGTGCGTCTGGTTCAGTGATTGTGAGTCTGGTTCTCAGAGCACCCAGTTGATTGTCGTCTGGTTCTCAGAGACCCAGTTGATTTCGTCTGGTTCCCACAGACCCAGTTGATTGTGAGTCTGGTTCCCACAAGACCCCAGTTGATTGTGAAGTTCTGTTCCCACAGACCCATTGAAATTTTGGAGTCTGGTTCTCACAGACCCAGTTGATTGTGAGCTGGTTCTCAGAGACCCAAGTTGATTGTGCGTCTGTGTTGTGGTTTCAGAGACCCAGTGATTGTGAGTCTGGTTCTCGAAGACCCAGTTGATTGTGAGGTCTGGTTCTCACCAAACCCAGTTGATGTGCGTCTGGTTCTCAGAGACCCAGTTGCATGGTGCGTCTGGTTCTCACAGACCCAGTGTGGATTGTGTGTCTGGTTCTCACAGACCCCAGTTGATTGTGAGGCTGGTTCTCAGAGACCCAGTAGATTGTGAGTCTGGGTCTCACAGACCCAGTTGATTGTGCGTCTGCGTTCTACAGACCCAGTTGATTGGTTGGAGTCTGGTCTCACAGACCCTGTGATGTGAGACGTCGGGTTCTCAGAACCCAGTGTTGGCGTCTGCTTCTACAGACCCAGTTGATTGTGTATGTTGCTGGTTCTCACAGACCCAAGGTTGATTGTG
>NW_019943822.1:48914-53129 GCF_002910315.2 Salvelinus sp. IW2-2015
GTCTGGTTCTCACAGACCCAGTTGATTGTGCGTCTGGTTCTCACAGACCCAGTTGATTGTGAGTCTGGTTCTCAGAGACCCAGTTGATTGTGCGTCTGGTTCTCACAGACCCAGTTGATTTTCATAATGCACCCTACACTGTTCCAGCTCATGGATCTGATGACCTTTGGGTGACAATAGCACAGTCCTCCATGCCAAAGAATTTATTTGGTTTGTTGTTCTTCCTACACCCATAGTTAAAACAAAGAATCATCTGTAAAAATCATTCAGTATTAAAAATAATTGTTAGTATGTTATAATTACTCATGAAGATAAGGGAATGTATATGTTTAAAGTAACGACTAAAGAATTCTACCCTGAAACGTATAAGACTATATTCCAATAATACATGTGTGGGACAAGTTAAGAGGGAGAAATATGTGGAGAAAACAGAGGCTGGTAGACTACACATGATAACTCTGAAAAAGCTGACAACAGGAGGGCCCTTCCAAGGCCTCTCTAATCTAGGGAGGAGAGAACGGCGAGAAACTGCCAAGGCTGGTAGAAAAGTGATAAACCTGTCTGTGTGTTTGTGTGTGTGTGTGTGTGTGTGTAGAGGGGGTTATAAAGACTGTTCAAATTTTGGTTGACTTTAGAGCTCTCATGAATATACTACAACAAACCTTTTGCAGAATCTGAGTCTTTGCCTAATTCTTATTAACCCTAGCTTTACTACCTAGGGGGAATTGGTCAAAGCTATAGTGATTGTTATCATCATTGGGATTGAAAATTCTCGTGACAACATCAATCAATCAATCAAGTTTATTTTATATAGCCCTTCGTACATCAGCTAATATCTCGAAGTGCTGTACAGAGACCCAGCCTAAAACCCCAAACAGCTAGAATGCAGGTGTAGAAGCACGGTGGCTAGGAAAAACTCCCTAGAAAGGCCAAAACCTAGGAAGAAACCTAGAGAGGAACCAGGCTATGAGGGGTGGCCAGTCCTCTTCTGGCTGTGCCGGGTGGAGATTATAACAGAACTATGCCAAGATGTTCAAAAGTTCATAAGTGACAAGCATGGTCAAATAATAATCATGAATAATATTCAGTTGGCTTTTCATAGCCGATCATTAAGAGTTGAAAAACAACAGGTCTGGGACAGGTGGCGGTTCTATAACCGCAGGCAGAACAGCTGAAACCGGAACAGCAGCAAGGCCAGGCGGACTGGGGACAGCAAGGAGCCACCACGCCCGGCAGTCCCGACGCATGGTCCCAGGGCTCAGGTCCTCCGAGAGAAAGAAAGAGAGAAGGAGAACGAGAGAATTAGAGAAAGCATACTTAAATTCACACAGGACACTGGATAAGACAGGAGAAGTACTCCAGGTATAACCAACTGACCCTAGCCCCCCGACACAAACTACTGCAGCATAAATACTGGAGGCTGAGACAGGAGCGGTCGAGACACTGTGGCCCCATCGAAGATACCCCCGGACAGGGCCAAATAGGAGATATAACCCACCCACTTTGCCAAAGCACAGCCCCCGCACCACTGGAGGGATATCTTCAACCACCAACTATAATCCTGAGCAAGGCCGAGTATAGCCAACAAAGATCTCCACCCAGCACAAACCAAGGGGGCGCCAACCAGACAGGAAGATCATGTCAGTAACTCAACCACTCAAGTGACGCACCCCTCCCAGGGACGGCATGAAAGAGCACCAGTAAGCCAGTGACTCAGCCCCTGTAACAGGGTTAGAGGCAGAGAATCCCAGTGGAGAAGGGGAACCGGCCAGGCAGAGACAGCAAGGGCGGTTCGTTGCTCCAGAGCCTTTCCTTTCACCTTCACACTCCTGGGCCAGACTACATCATCATATGACCTACTGAAGAGATAAGTCTTCAGTAAAGACTTAAAGGTTGAGACCGAGTCTGCGTCTCTCACATTGGTAGGCAGACTGTTCCATAAAAATGGAGACTATAGGAGAAAGCCCTGCCTCCCGCTTTTGCTTAGAAATTCTAGGGACAATTAGGAGGCCTGCGTCTTGTGACCGTAGCGTACGTATTGGTATGTACGGCAGGACCAATCGGAAAGATAGGTAGGAGCAAGCCCATGTAACGCTTATAGGTTAACAGTAAACCTTGAAATCAGCCCTTGCCTTAACAGGAAGCCAGTGTAGGAAGCTAGCACTGAGTAATATGATCAAATTCTTGGTTCTAGTATGGATTCTAGCAGCCGTATTTAGCACTAACTGAAGTTTATTTAGTGCTTTATCCGGGTAGCCGGAAAGTAGAGCATGCAGTAGTCTAACCTAGAAGTAACAAATGCATGGATTATTTTTCTGCATCATTTTTGGACAGAACATTTCTGACATGCTATTAATACATACAATACTTTATTTTCTTATGTTAACATTAATGAAGCACTTAAACTAACACTCCTAAGCATTTCTAACAAATTGATTATAAACCATTTATAATGGCCTCTTCATGAGAGTTGTTGTAAAGTGTAAGCAAATCATGTGGTTCAAGAACACAGAGAACCAGGTGTTCCACTCTCTTGGTAGTAAGGGGCTCATGCACGCCAGAATCTCAAACAGACCTGCATACAATTTAATCAAACGTCCACTCCTGTACCTGCTTCTCATCATCTTACAGTGGGTTTGGGTGGAAAATCAGGTAATCGTAACCCGGTTCCTGCCATTAACCCTACCAGCACCGCCAGGCAAAATGCTGATAGGTACAGTATCTGTATCGGCTGTGAATTACAGTAAAAGACGAAAGACAAGTGTAATATTTGCACATTGTTACAGTGCCTGTCACGGCTGTCTTCTTCCTCCTCGTCCGAGGAGGAAAAGTTTGAAGGATCGGAGGATCAATATCAGCGTGGTATGTGTTCATCTTGTTTTAATAGAAAGAGAACACTTTGCAAAAACTAATACAAAAACAATAAACGACGACCGTGAAGCTAAATAACAAATAGTGCTGACACTAAACACTACACATAGACAATCACCCACAACCCACAATACAAAACAGGCTACCTAAATATGGTTCCCAATCAGAGACAACGCAAAACACCTGTCTCTGATTGAGAACCATATCAGGCCAAACACATAGAAATAGAAAAGACTAAGACTACTATTAAGACTGTTAGAGCCTGAATTTAAATTGGATTACATTGAGATTCTTTTGTCACTGTCCTACACGCAATACCCCATAATGTCAAAGTGGAATGTTATTTTACAAATTAATTTAAAATGAAAAGCTGAAATGCCTTCAGTCAATAAGAATACAATCCTTTTTTAATGGCAAGCCTAAATAAGTTCAGGAGTAAAAAGTTGCCTAAAACAAGTCACATACTGTAATAAGTTGCATGGACTCACTGTGTGTAATACTAGTGGTTACTATAACATACACATGATCTGTAAGGGCCCTCAGTCAAGCAGTGAATTTCAAACACAGATTCAACCCACAAAGACCAGGGAAGTTTTCCAATGCCTTGTATAGAAGAGCACCTATTGGTAGATGGGTCAAAATAAAAAAAGCARGCATTGAATATCCCTACAAGAATGGTGAAGTTATTAATTACACTATGGATGGTGTATCAATACACCCAGTCACAACAAATATGCAGTTGTCCTTCCTAATTCAGTTGYCAGAGAGGAAGGAAACTGCTCAGGGATTTCACCATGAGGCCAATGGGGACTTTAAAACAATTACAGAGTTCAATGGCTGTGATAGGAGAACACTGAGGATGGATCAACAACATTATATAGTTACCACACAATACTAATCTAATAGAGAGAAAAGGAAGCCTGTACAAAATAAAACATATTTCAAAACATGCAGCCTTTTTGCAACAAGGCAATAAAGTAATACTGCAAAAAATGTGGGAATGGAATGAACTTTTTGTCCTGAATACAAATCCATGACAACACATTACTGARTACCACTCTCCATATTTTCAAKCGTAGTGGTGGCTCCATAATGTTATGGGTATGCTTGTAATTGTTAAGGACTGKTAGTTTTTCAGGATAAAAAAGAAACAGAATTGAGCTAAGCACAGGCAAAATCCTAGAGGAAATCCTGGTTTAGTCTGCTTTCCACCAGACYCTGGGAGATTAATTCACCTTTTAGCAGGACAATAATATAAAACACAATGCCAAAGCTACACTGGAGTTGCTTTCCAAGAAGACAGTGAATGTTCCTGAGTGGCCGAGGTACAGTTATTACTTACAT